>NC_068988.1:9087932-9091090 GCF_001194135.2 Octopus bimaculoides
AAAAAAAAAAAAAAAAAAAATAATAATAATAAAAATAGAAATAATAAAAAAAAGTTAGCTTGAAGGAAATCAGATAGGATTCAGCAGATAAAATCCGCACAAAAACAGTGGAAGCGTGTGTCTGTCTGTTTGTCTTTCATACGCATCTCTCTATCTGGGCCCAGTATCATCCATTAGTAAATATGAAAGGGGGATGGCAGAGAAGGAGAGAGAGAGGGAGAGAGAGAGAGAGAAATAGATGAGAAAGAGAGAGAGAGAGAGAGTGAGGAAGGAGAGAGGATAGTGAGAGAGAGTAGAGAGAGAGGAAAGGGGGGACAGAGAAAGGTGATAGGAGAGAGAAAGAGAGAATAGAGAGAGAGAGAGAGAGGAAAAGGAGGATAGAGAAAGGTGAGTGAGAGAGTGAGGGAAAAAGGGTAAGAGAGAGGGAAATAGAAAGGGAGAAAGAAAAACAGAGGGGACGGGACAAGAGAGGAGAGTGAGGAAAGAGAGAACAGAGAAGAGAGGGAGGGAAAGAGAAAGGAGGAGGGGGAAGGGAAGAGAGAGAGTGAGGAAAGAGAAACAGAGAAGTGAGAGGGAGGGAAAACGGAGGGGATTAAGTCGATTATATTGACCCCTGTGTGTAACTGGTACTTTTTTAATTAACCCAGAAAGGATGAAAGGCAAAGTCAACCTCGGCGAAATTTGAACTCAGAACGTAACGACAGATGAAATACCACTAAGCATTTTGCCCGGCGTGCTAACAATTCTGCCAGCTCGCCTGTACCATCATTAGTGAAGGTCCTCGGCTTAGTAGTTAGGGTTGTCAGCTTATAATCCTAAGGCTGTGAGTTCAATTCCCAGGGATGCGCTAGCCACTTTATTTTTTGTTGTTCCAGTCCATTCACCTAGCAAAAAAGAATTGCACCTGTATTTCAAAGGGCCAGCCTTGTCACATTTGGGTTCCTCATGTTGTATCCTCCCGAGAACTACGTTAAGGGTATGTGCGTGTCTATGGATGATTCAGCCACTTGTAAATTAATTTCAAGAGCAGGCTTTTCCACCGATCGGATCAACTGGAACTCTTGTCGTCGTAACCGACGGAATGCCAGGTTTTATTATTGTGACAAGTTCATTGTATGATTTTAATTGTGTGTCTGTCTTCTTTTTTCTTACTACTCATTATAAAACTCCCCACTGCTTTAGGTAACCTCCATTTAATGTCATCACATCTGCTGCCCTTGTGGAAAAATAAATCATTTTTAGGGTATCTGCTAACATCATTGCAGCCAATTATATCATGGAAAAATATATCGCCTGGTGATTTCATTGAAAGGTAATTTACATCAAGAATCTATACAAAGTTGGTAAATGCAATGCCATACTTTTTCCTCTACAGAGTAATTCCATTGCTAAACATTATTTAAAGAATTTATTCACAGAATAAATACGTTGCCATTAGCTTAATAATGGTAAAGATATTCCAACGATGAAACTACTGGTAATGCATTTAACCAAAATGAATTTGCAGAGAACCTGTTATTAGAATTGGTAGAGAATCAGACTTAAATGCCTCAAAGCAAGAATTTACAGCAAAACCATTATTAGAATAGGTTGAGCATCGAATTTAAGTATCTTGTGATATATAATTTTACCTCTTTATTTATAATTGAGCTGAAGTTGACAGCTGTCTTTCTATACAACTTGGTTTTGACAAAATACCAGTTATATACTTAGACATTTAAATGACTCCATCCCTCACCATAAACATTTGACCACATACTAAATACTAAAAACCATTATTACTATTATTATTATAACTATTATTTTTATTATTATTATGTGAGAGAGCAGTGCATGCCATCAAAGTGACACTGGGGTACAAATATACAAAGCCCAATGTACCCATCATGACTACCCGTCTGATAAGGGTACACCAGGCACATGCATCACAACCATATGTGCGTGACATATTATTATTATTATTATTATTATTATTATTATTATTATTATTATTATTTAGGAGGTGCTAGAATCATTCGCATACCAGGCAAAACGTTGAGTGGCATTTTGTTTTGCCCTTGGTATTGAGTTCAAATTCAGCCAGGGTTGACTTTGCCGTTCATCGTTTCAGGGTTGACAAAATAAGTACCAGTTGAATACTGGGGTAAATGTAATTGACTATCACCCTTCCCTTAAATTCCAGGCCTTGTGCCTATAGCACAAAAGATCAACGTCATCGTCATCATCATCATCATTAATTAAGGCAGTAAGCTGGCAGAATCATTAACAAACCAGGTGAAATGCTTAGCAGTGTTTCATCTACCATTATGTTCTGAGTGCAAATTCTGCTGGGGCCGACTTTACCTTCCATTCTTTCAGGGTCGATAAATTAAGTACCAGTGAAACACTGGGTTTGATGTAATCGACTAGCCCCCACCACAGTCAAATTTCAGGTCGTGTGCCTATAGCAGAAAGGATTATTATTAATATTATTATTATTATTATTATTATTATTATTATTATTATGGGTTTTCTTGTATTTCTATGCTTGCTGCACAACAAGAGCAACAGATACCACTACAACCACCACCACCACTACTACTACTACTACTACTACTACTACTATATTGCTGCTGCTGCTGTTGTTGTTGTTGTAGTTAATGTCAAATTCTATTATTACCCTAATTATCATCGTTATATATTCAGCGATAAAGGATGACTTATGAAGAAGATAACAATGAATGAAAAAAACACTTACGACGAACGATGAAGTGCAAATAAGAACAACAACAACAACAATAATAATAATAGTAGTCAAAAGGAAAGATAGGGGAAGGAGGAGGAGGAGGAGATTTCAAATGACCATAAAAGAATGATCCGAATATTTTCGCTCTTCTTTTCCCTTTCCTGTTTGGTTCTTCTATTTACTATCATCATCATCATCATCATCATCATCATCATCATCATCATCATCGTTATTATTATTATTACTATTGGGACCACTTTTTTTTTTCTTTTTCTATTGTTGTCATGACAACAGTTAAAAGACTCTGCATGGAATTACGTTCACTTGACTTCTTTATTTTTATTTTTTTTTATTTTTCAAAGCCCAGTAAAAATGATAAGCATATGGAAATAATTCCTTTATGAAAGATGATAGCTTAGATATAGTCGTCCAT
>NC_068988.1:9091932-9097366 GCF_001194135.2 Octopus bimaculoides
TATATATATATATATATATATGTATTAGAGAGAGAGAAAGAGAGGGATGTGTTTTTAACCTACAAAGATCTAAACCATTTTTATATGCTTCAAAAGACAACAAACATGCTATTTCACTTATACACGCATCATACATGTATATAAGTATGTATGTATACACACAGACGCACACACACACATGCACTTGTATACTCCCAAGCATATGTATCCTGCCTTCCCAGAATGCAGTGTACTAGTTCATGTTTTAATTGGTGTTTCAAGATGTGTTTATTAATGTTCTTAGAGAATATTCTTGGATGATAATCCTTTTAATGTTTTGCTGGCCCTACGTGAAAGGGACCCAAGCTAGTCCCACATGAAAATCCCCCATGTTGGTGTCACACAAAAGGCTATTGAGCTGGTGCCACATAGAAAGCACCTGTTCTAGCATTAAGTATAAAACACAACCACAGTCACCACTACCACCACCATTGCCATCATCACCACAGCCACTGCCACAACCAACACCACCACCACCACCACCACCACCACCACCACCACCACCACCACCACCACCACTACTACTACTACTACTACTACTACTACTACTACTACTACTACTAATGCTGCTGGCTTCACTACCACCACCCACAAACAAACCAAATGAAACCAAGATTCTGTCACAGCTAATACGTTTCTGAATTAACAAAAATATTCCTTGAACCGGTCCAATAGATGCAATGACGATGACGACAATGTGTTGCAACAGTTACTAACCTGCACCAGGATTATATTTCAGAAAGAGAAAGAGATACCAGGTCACTTTTATTATAAACGTTTATAAACTCCATTGTTTATCACCTACCTCATTTGCTGTCTCCCCAGAAACAGTGAGAGATTGCCAAACGCAACAGGTCACAGAATTTCAGGCTTTTTTTAGCGCTACCAATGCTAATTTCACACTGAACCATCCTTCAGAAATGGCAGTGCAGTTAAGCAAGTGTGAAGGTTACAAAACATATGCCACAACCATGGACTTTTGTTTTGTATTTGTGTTTCAAAGATTGCTTTTTATCATTGCAAATGTATATCTATCCATCTATGTATATCTATCTATCTATCTATCTATCTATCTATCTATCTATCTATATATATATATATGTATGTATATATATATCATTATTGCTTTAATGTCACCTTTTCCATGCATTGCACAGAGATTGAGGGAGATTTTTCTATGGCCATATGTCCTCCTTGTAACCAAACCTCACCAATTTCCATGCAATGTCATATTTCCCCCTGGCCAGACATGTTTTTGTGGGGAAAGGAAATAGTCGACCCCAATGCGTAACTGGTAATTATTTTATCAACCCTGAATAGATAAAAAGTAAAGTTAATCTTGGCAGAAATTGAACTCAAAATGCAAAGACAGATGAAAAGCTGCTAAGCACGTCACTCCAGTGTCTTAACAATTCTGCCAACTACCCACTTATACATGCCTATACATTCTTTTCTACTTTAGGCACAAGGCCCAAAATTTTGGGGGAGGGGCCAGTCAGTTAGATTGATCTCAGTACACAACTGGTACTTAAATTTATCGACCCTGAAAGGATGAAAGGCAAAGTCGACCTCGGCAGAATTTGAACTCAGCAGCAGACGATATACTGCTAAGCATTTCACCCACCATGCTAACGTTTCTGCCAATTCGCCACCTTAGGAAAGAGAAAATATTCTTTTCTACTCTAGGCACAAGGCCCGAAATTTGGGGGGAGGGGGCCAGTCAATTAGATCGACCCAGTACGCAACTGGTACTTAATTTATTGACCCCAGAAATGTGAAAAGCAAAGTTGACCTCGGCAGAATTTGAACTAAGAACGTGAAGATGGACGAAATACCACTAAGCATTTCGCCCAGCATGCTAACGATTCTGCCAGCTCGCTGCCTCAGATAATAATAATAATAATAATAATAATAATTAGAAATAATAAAAGATCAGTTTCTAAAAAGGTTTTAAAATAACCAAGTATAACGATAGCGACAATTAAGAGGAAAGAGGTGTTATGGATAATGAAAATCAATTTGAAGTAGCGAATTCATTTAAAAGCGATTTAAAGTGTTTTGGGCATAACTTTTACAATAAACGAGGAAAGCAGGAAGGAATTTAACAGTTCCTCTTCTAACTCCAAGAGGGTTATGACCTTTTCTTTATATTTTTAAGTGGTATGCAATACATGAAGGTCAAGTGGTGTTATTGTATACAAGGGTCAAGAGAGACTTAATCACGTACTATGCGTGAGGCCCTCATATGTAGGCAGCTTGTCGACTTCATATGCATAAAAGAGCCCCCAGTCGAAGCAATCAGACTTTCTCTTTATTACAGTAACTTGGGTGTTACTTGTCATATGATGGGTAACTTCGGAAGGGTACTTTTACAGCAGGAAATATTGCAAAGGAGTAGAGATGTTAAATTATGACCTGGAAAGATCAGAACACGAGGAAATATTACTTTGATTGCTTGTGTGCCACCTGTATAGCATGGTACCAATACTGGTTCCATGTATAAAGCACCAGTTGTCGGTGTTAGGAAGAAACCATGCCAAAACAGACAATTGGAACCTGATAAAACTTCCTGGTTTACCCAGCTCCTGTCAAACCATCCAACCCATGCTGGCATGGAAAACAGGCGTTATCTGATGATGGTGGAAACAAGTGAGGTTTAATGACAGTAAAAGCATCCAGCCGTTAGAAGTTTGTTTTAACAAACCCCACCTGAGCCATGCAAGCATGAGAGTTTGAACATTAAAACTACAACGGCAATGATGCATGCACACACACACACACTCTCAATAATTCACAGCAACAAAGATTGTATCAGGTGACAAAAGACTACAACAAATGAAGACACGCTCAAATATGCCAGATATGTCCAGCTCACACCAGCATGAAATAACAAACATAAATTGATAGTGTATTTATAAACGCACACACACACACACACACACACACATATATATATGTATAAATATATATACACACACTCAAGCACATACACTTATACATACACACACACACATATATATTTACATACAGGTAATCATTTAATAGTCAGCCGAAGCCATTAGGCCAAAACATTCAGTTTCCACTGCTAATGACAACAGGTTTCTTCAGTCAGGTATGATAGAATGAAAAACACTGACAATAAATAAAAGAGTTTCTGTTAGATGTGAATGTTTTGCAATCCCATAGTAACCGACAGAAGAGAGGTGTTTGCACATGGAAAATTAGAGTTTCAGCCAAATGACTTCAGCTGACAGAATCATTTATACTCTGGCTTTGTGTACATTTTCTCTCCTTTGTAATCACTAGAGCACCTGCGTGTATGTGTGTGTGTGTGTGTGTGTGTGTGTAGAAAAGTAATCAGGATGTACTGGATACTGTTACCACAAAGAAAGAGTGTTCTGTATACACATACACATTCTTTTATTTGTTTTGGTCATTTGACTGTGGTCATGCTGGTGCACCACCTTTAGTCGAACAATTCAACTTCAGGACTTATTCTTTGTAAACCTAGGACTTTGTATATATGACAGGCTTCTTTCAGTTTCCGTCTACCAAATCCACTGGCTGAAGGTACTACGCAGTGGGACTGAACCCGGAACCATGTGGTTGGGAAGCAAGCTTCTTACCACACAGCCACTCCTGCGCCTATATATATATACACATCTACACACCAACACATACACACATCTACATATAGGCATATGGCGTTAGGAAGGGCATCCAGCTGTAGAAACTCTGCCAAATCAGACTGGAGCCTGGTGTTGCCATCCGGTTTCACCAGTCCTCAGTCAAATCGTCCAACCCATGCTAGCATGGAAAGCGGACGTTAAACGATGATGATGATGATGATGATGATATATATATATATATGTATGTATGTATGTATACACACACACACGCACATTAATGACATGTCACTCTATTTCTGTTTAACATCAGAAACTAGAATTTTAAACACCTTCATACATGTGTGAGTGTGTGTGCATTGTGCATACGTCCATGTGTGAATATAAAATTTCCTCAATGTACCTACTGCATATATTTCACAATCTATTGTCTCTGCTGCATGTATTTCACAACCCACTGTTCTTCTTGCATATTTCAAAGCCCATTATCTCTGTTGCACATATGTCACATTTCATTGTCTTTCATGCACATATTCCACAGCCCATTGTCTTTTATGCATATATTTCATGGCACATTTTCTCTGCTGCATATATGTCGCAGTCAGTCCACTTTCCTTGTCACATTTACTTCACAGCCCATTGTCCTTGCTGCATATATTTCATAACTCACTATCCCCATGGCATATATTTCACAGCCCACTATCCCCAAGGCAACTCATTATTCCCATGCAATATATATTTCACAGTTCACTATCTCAGTGGCATATATTTCACAGTCTACTATTCCAATGACAGATTTTATGACCCACTATCCCTGTGGCATATATTTCACAGCCCAATATCCCTGAAGTATATATTTCACAGCCCAATATCCCTGTGGCATATATTTCACAGCCTACTATCTCTGTGGCTTATATTTCATGGCACATTATTCCATTGGCATATATTACACAACCCTACTGCATATATTACACAGATTTGTTACTTTAGTGTAATTTAAAAGAATTTTCAAATCTGAATAAGAGAAATTATAGAGAGAGAAAAAAAGAACTTCTTAAAATAAATACAAATATCCTATCAGTGGTGGTGGTTATGGCTGGACTGTTTAGAGTTTCAGCAACAGGAAGTCAATCTCAGTAGTAAACTAGATTAATAGTTAGATGTAGTTGAGAATAATTAAGATGGAAACTAATTACACAGAATCTGTTAAACTAATTGCAAGTATAATTGAACATTGGTTAATTAAAGTAACAAGATAGGAGCGCAGCTCCTCTTCAGCACCAGACTGAAGAGGATAAATGGTAAATTATGGGTACTAGATTACTGGAAGAGAGTCTACTAGGGAACGTCTAAAGTAAATGAATACTCACATTACATATGTATGTATGTATGTATGTATGTATGTATGTATGTATGTATATATATGTGTGTGTGTGTGCATATGTATATATATATATATATGTGTGTGTGTGTATATATATATATATATATATATATATATATATATATATATATATATATATATATATATATATATGTGTGTGTGTGTATATATATATATATATATATATATATATATATATATATATATAAATAAATATATATATATATCCAACATGTATATATTACATGTATACGCATGCATACACAAACATATATATGCACATATACACACACACACACATATGCATTATATCATGCCAGCATGGAAGACAGACATTAAGCGATGATGATGATATGTATATATATATATATATATATATATATAT
>NC_068988.1:9097694-9100867 GCF_001194135.2 Octopus bimaculoides
AAGCTTAGTCTCCACCATTTGTAATACGAGCGGCAGGAAATCTTAAAACCGATCAGAAACTGTTTTGACAACTTCATCGCAGAAAACAACTAGCACCAACCTTGATAACAAAAAATGGTAAAAAAAAAAAAGAAAAAGAAAATGGTAAGCAAGATAAGGAAGCAGCTATTTAATCCAAGAATTTTTTTTTTTTTTTCTCTTGAAGTTATTTTGGTGCGAAGTGATATGACCGTGAAGCGTTTGTACTTGAGGAAATGAGTACGAAATACACACATACACAAACACGCAGTACCCCCACCACCTCTGTCTTCTCTAGAACAACACATGACATGTCGCATTGCACATGAGATTATGGTAAGGACATTTAATCTCTGTATATTACTTTCTTGCTGATTTTTTTGCGCTTGCAGTCGCCTCGTCATATATAATGCAAAGTAGCCATGTATCTTCTCTACAAGACACCTGTGACTGCACCTCTATCATAAATTCTAACCTCACAACACTTGGCAAGAAGCCACTCCTCCCTCTCTCTTTCTCTTCTCCCTGCTCCCCATTCAGCCAAGGAGACTTGTTTTTTTTTTTTTAATCTTGAAAGTTATGTGCCAACCTCATTAGTGCCAACCTTACTGTATGTTTCCACGATACAAACTTCCTGTTTATAAGTAATCTAAATTAAAACCTTCCATCGAAATTTCAAGTTTATTTAGTTTCTAAACACCAGCATAATTAATCATGACAAAATTATTTTACTAAATTCTTCGTTACTTTAAAAATTAATTGCAAAAAGGCAGTGTGTTTTAGCAGAAATATAGAAACAAAAGGATTAACGTGATCTAAATTAAAACCTTCAATCAAAATTTGATGCTAATTTACGTTCCAAACACCCAAATTCTTCATTATTTTCAAAATTAATTACAATAAAAAGACTGTATAACAACAGAGATATGCTAATAAAGTGTTAGAGAAGTGATCTAGATTAAAATCTTGCGTGAAAATTCCATGTTAATTTATGTTCCAAACCCTAGATTGACAAAGTTATGTTACTAAATCCTTTATTGTTTTCAAAATTAGTTGAAACAAAACAGTATATATATACATTATTTACATTTGACAGATATTATTGTTCAGGTCACTGCTTGGAATCGAACTTGGAATCTTGGGGTTAGTAGCCTGAGTTCTTAACCACTACGCCATAATAATAATAGTAATAATCATCATCATCATTGTTTAACATTTGCCTTCCATGCTAGCGGGGGAGGGGACAAGTTGATTACATCGACCCCAATGTTTCGCTGGTATTTATCTTACCGACCCCGAAAGGATGAATGGCAAAGTTGACATCGGTGGAATTTGAACTCAGAATGTAGCACCAGGCGAAATACCGCTAAGCATATGTCCAGCATGCTACTAATTCTGCCCTTCTAGTCATAAAAATAATGCTAAAGGTGACAATGGAGCTTGTAGCAGCCCTTTAGCTCTTTAGCCCTTTAGCCCTTTAGCCCTTTAGCCCTTTAGCTCTTTAGCCCTTTAGCCCTTTAGCCCTTTAGCTCGCCAGATCCGTCAGACAATCCAGCTGATGCCAGCTTGGAAAGACAAACATTAAATGATGATGATGCTGTGCTTGTTGAAAATGGTTTGTTGCAACAAGCCTGTAATATCGTACCAGCTAACCATGAGACAAGAACGAAGGAAGGAAAAGGTAGCAGACTGTTAAGAAATGAGATACAACACTGGACTATCATTGTTATCTCATTCAGATTAATTCCATAAGCTGTCATATTGATCCGAGATATTCACAGACAAAAATTCTTCAGACAGATCAAGGTAATTGTCATTTACTTATTCACAGACAATAAACATAACAAAACCAGTTCCTACAATTGGCATCAGGCCACAGATTTTGAGGATTTGTGTGAGTGTGTGTGTGTGCACATAAACATAGATATAGACAGACAGACATATAGATAGATTAGAAAGAGAGAGATACAAGCATGTCTGTGTGGTTTCAGGTTCAGTCCCTCTGCATGGTACCATGGGCAAATGTCTTCTGCTATGACCCCAGGCTGATCACAGATCTGTGACTGGAATCCACATATAAGCACAGGAGTGGCTGTGTGGTAAATAGCTTGCTTCCCAACCACATGGTTCCGGGTTCAGTCCCACTGCATGGCATCTTGGGCAAGTGTCTTCTACTATAGCCTTGGGCCGACCAAAGCTTTGTGAGTGGATTTGGTAGATGGAACGATTCGGCCAGCTCACCTCCTTAGCTCGCTACTAAATAATAATAATAATGATAATGGTTTCAAAAACTTGGCACAAGTCCAGCAATTTTGTGGGGAGTGGCTACACTGATTCCATTGTCCCCAGTAGGACAAAAGGAAAAGTCTTCCTTGACTTAGAACTCAGAATGTAAAGAACGGGAAAAAAATGCTGCCAAGCATTTTATCCAACAAACTAACGATTCTGGCAACTCACCATCTTAATGATGACAGTGATAATAATAATGTTAGCTCTCTTATAATTATAAGCACATATAAAACAGACAGTTGCTCATAGCTGTCTGCACTTATTTGCCATCAAGAATTTAACTCAACGGTAATGTATCCCTCGAACACAACTGTCCCTGTTGCCACGAACACCTCCACTGCCATTGTCATCATCGTCGTCATCATCATCATCATCATCATCATCATCATCACACATTCGGCATATTCTCTCATTCATAGTATCACTGTCTTCTCATTCAGATTTTTACTTAGGAAGCTGTTACAAAGATCTCAGAATGAAATGTTCGCAGAAAAGATCTTAAAAATGAATAACAACAGGTGCAGGTAAGGCTGTGTGGTTAGAAACTTGCTTCCCAATCACATGGTTCAGGGTTCAGTCCCACTGCATGGCACCTTAGGCGAGTGTCTTCTACTATAGCCCCAGGCCAAACAAAGCCTTTTGAGTGGATTTGGTAGACGGAAACTGAAAGAAGCCCATCATAAATATGCACTTCTATACATTCCCTCCTCTCTGTTAGCAGGCACAAGCACTTACACACACATGTATGCACATGACAGAAACCTCGATGTGCCAAATTCAACCACAAGGCTTCAGTCGGCCTGAGGCCATAACAGAAGACACTTGCCCAAGGTGCCATGCAGTGAGACTAAACGTGAAACCATGTG
>NC_068988.1:9101000-9106580 GCF_001194135.2 Octopus bimaculoides
TATATATATATATATATATATATATATACACACACACACATAAATAAATATATGTGTGTGTGTGTGTGTGTGTGTATACTGTTGTATCAGAAACACGACCTCACATAAAAAATCATGCAAATCAAATCCAAAAATGAAATATATATGCACACACGTATGTATACAAACATGTATACACACACACACATATATATGTATATATGTATGTACATATATCTGTGTGTGTGTTTGAGATTGTCTCCCACCACAACTGGTGCTGGTGTGTTTGCATCCCTAAGCCCAGCAATTTCGTGGGAGCAGGTAAGTCAATTACATTGACACCCACCAGTGCACAACTGGTACTTGTTTTATTGACCCCCGAAAGAATGAAAAGCAAAGACAACCTCGGTGGGATTTGAACTCAGAACGTATAAAGTTGAAAGAACTGTTGCTAAGCATTTTATCAAATGAACTGTTTTTGCAAGATTTTATAATAATAATAATTTCCTGTATGACATAACAGCACATGGAACTGTGGTCAGCTAATCTTGAAACACGTGATATGTCAAGTATTGTAATAACCTTGTTTACATTCATTTTGAAGTAAATAAGGAACTCCCTGATATAAAAGGGAGGAAAACTAATCTCTTCTGTTCTGCACTGGAATCATTACAGGAACAGGCTTTTGACTTGGACCATTTGCAACAGACTGTGAAGCGTTAATTTCTATATATGCAAAGTTGAGTAAGCGAAACCACTTTTCCTTAATGAAACTGAGTCAGTTAATTATGAAATGAGGAACCAATCTCTTAAAATTTCTCTTTTTCCCCTCCTCATTCTCCCATAACAAAAGTTTAGTGAAAGTACAAGAATTTATATGGAAGAATTTAGAAACAACAATAATAATAATAATAATAAGAAGAAGAATAATAATAAATAAATAAATTCCAAGTGTTCGGAATTACACATATAAAATTTCAAAAAGATTATATTGGTAATTACTAATAAAGTTAATGCTACTTTATTTATTAATAATAGGTCGTTTCGAAAGCTAGATATTAGAACAGCTAAGATTTGTGAACAGTCTATTTAAATTACCAGTCACTCCCTACTCCATCTCTTGGCTTCTCATAAAAAGAACCAATTCTTAGAATTATTCCCAAAGTTAAAAGCTTCGTTCGTAATTTGCTTCCTAATCCATTCCACTTAAGATACGCTGCAAGGATGACTAACACCATTTTATTAATATATATGTATTAGGCGCTTCTATCTGGGTTTTGAGGAAGAGAAGCAAATTCTCTAAAAATTGGTTTGAATTACCACCTAAAGACTATGAAATATCATGCTGTTTTTTCTAATTTCTTTCTAACTGTTAAAAAGCCAGGATGTAATGAACGAATGTGAAATTTATAAAAGTGAATTCATAGAGTAAAATTAAATTTTAAAATATAATAAAATAATAAAATAAGACAAAGCTATGTTCAATTGAATCGAGGCATTTTCTGTGTTTCTGAAAAGGTCATAACTGCGTAGGCATGTGTATGTGAAGGGGTTGGGTGCTAAACATCTCCGTGTGTGTGTGAATGATGGAACAGTATGAGAGAGATGAGTGCTGTGCAAGCATCTCTGTGAATCTGCTGAAGTCAAACTATGCAAGAACGGTAAACTTTGTGTCATTATTTTGGAATATAATTACTTTTGTTTTAGTGGGAATAATTGACTTTAGTAATTACAGAAGAATTGAGGCAATGTGAAGTTTTGCCAGTGAATACAATGGAAGGACATATTCTTGGCAATTTGCTAAATGCCATAGTGAATTTTGGACGACTGACCATTAAGTGAGCATATGCCGTAAGACATAAAGGTGAGCATCCAGCCGAGTTGGAAAAATAGAATATTTCAGTGACAAGATAATGACTTACACAAAGATGACATAATAATAATAATAATAATAATAATAATAATAATAATAATAATAATAATAATGATAATGACAATGACAATGAAAATAATAATAATAACAATAATAATAATGATAATAATAAATAATAATAATAATAATAATAATAATAATAATAATAATAATAATAATAATAATAATAATAATGATGATGATGATGATGCTGATGATGGTTTCGAATTTTAGCACAAGGGCAGCAATTTCGGAGATGGTGGGGGGGATAAGTGGATTACATCAACCCAAGTGTTCAACTGGTACTTATTTTATAGATCCCGTAAAGATGAAAGGCAAAGTTGACCTCAGCAGAATTTGAACTCAGAACGTCAGGACCGACAAAATGCCGCTAAGCATTTTGCCTGGCATGCTAATGGTTCCACCAGCTTGCCGTCTTAATAATAATAAATAATCCTTTTTTTACTAAAGGCAGAAGGCCTGGAACTTGGTGGGAAGAGGGGCTAGTCAAATACATTGACCCTAGTTTTTCACTGGTACTTAATTCATCGACCCTGAAGACATGAAAAGCAAAGCTGGCCTCAGCAGAATTTGAACTCAGGCCGTAAAGATTGATAAGATGTTGTAAAGCTAATCTCAGCAGACGAAATCCTGTGATGCTAATCTTCCCTATCACCAAGCACTAACAGCTTGGGTACCTTTACCAAATTCCACTGTTTGGTAGGCATTCAGGCCAGCTCCCTAATTTACAAAATCCTTTCTCTCCCCCTCACAAGCAGCTTTAAATGGTGATGGGCACTTCTTTCCTCTCTGACTAAAACGTGCAAAAACCAAAAAAAAAAGAGTATGATTTAAAGGACATTTGGCTGTTCTTTCAAGCAGATCATGTGATCAGACTAAATGTTACTATACCAGTAATAAACTGAGACTTCATTGGTTATGAACAGAAGGGTTCCTGTTGATTCAATCACGAAATGAACATACATAGGCGCAGGAGTGGCTGTTGGGTAAGTAGCTTGCTTACCAACCATATGGTTCTGGGTTCATTCCCACTGTGTGGCACCCTGGGCAAGTGTCTTCTACTGTAACCTCGGGCCGACCAAAGCCTTGTAAGTGGATTTGGTAGACGGAAACTGAAAGAAGCATGTCGTATATATGTATATGTATATATATGTATGTGTGTCTGTGTTTGTCCCCCCAGCATCGCTTGACAACGGATGGTGGTGTGTTTACGTCCCCGTAACTTAGCGGTTCGGCAAAAGAGACCGATAGAATAAGTACTAGGCTTCCAAAGAATAAGTCCTGGGGTTGATTTGTTCGACTAAAGGTGGTGCTCCAGCATGGCTGCAGTCAAATGACTGAAACAAGTGAAAGAGATACAAGTGGCTGAGCACTCCACAGACACATGTACCCTTAACGTAGCTCCCAGGGAGATTCAGCTTGACACAGAATGTGATAAAGTTGGCCCCTTGAAATTACAGGTACTATCCACTTTTCCCAGGTGAGTGGCCTGGAGTAACGTGAAATAAAATGCCTTGCCCAAAAACACAACATGCCCCTGGGAATCTAACTCACAAGTTACAGTTGTGATTTGAAAACCCCCTACCACCAAACCATGCGCCTTCACCATACCAGTAATACCTTGGTGGTTGTGGTCGGGGGTAAATAATCAAGCTACTAGAAGATTCATACGCACAACCGTACAATAATTGACCCAGTATCTCATCAACCAAAAGAAATCAATATTAGCAGAGAATTGAGATTTTCCTTTTTGTTACTAAATATTCCGGAGAATTCTTTGGTGATATGAATATTTTTTTCCTATTTTTTCCCCTTTCTTTACCCCCATGTTTTTTTGTTTTTTTCCCCATCTCCTGGTATTATGTTCACACCAGTAGTTATTAATATCTGTAAATATTTTAGCATGTTCAACAATGAGCCGGCTATTCCAGTCACCTTCATCACATTAGGAAGATTAGCAAATATAAGGATCAAAAGAAAAACCGAATTCCATTAGAAATTTTGGCTCTGTGTATGTATGTGTGTGTGTGTGTGTGCGTGTCTGTCTGTGTGTACGTCTTTGTGTTTTACATATTTTTATCTCCCTTTTTTTTCATTTGCCGAGGAGAGATGAATTAGTAAATAGCACCGATAATTATGTCTTGTCTCTTGGACTGGCGGCTTCCTGGCAGACCACATTCTCATGCTGCATGCCGATAGAGCTCTCTGAGACCCCCCCCCACCACCACCACCATCTAGCCCCGCACATTATCCATTCTGCTGTAATTCCAGTCTTCAGTTTTTGTCCCTCCTCCTTACACAATTTCTCCTCAATATCCTTTCAACTGAAGTCACAAGGCCTGAAATTTGTGGGAGGTGGGGAATAGTCGATTACATCAACCCCAGTACATAACTGATATTCATTTTATCGACCCCCAAAAGAATGAACAGTAAAGTCGACCTTGGCGGAATTTGAACTCAGAATGTAAAGACAGACAAAATGTTGCTAAGCATTTTGCCCGGCGCTGTAACGGTTCTACAAGATTGATGCCTTATTTCTCCTAAAAATCAATCACATATCTGCAATCAGTTTCCAATAACAGTCGCAGCCTCTTAGACAGATAATGCCTGCTGCCCTTTAACCCTTTCTAACATTCTGAACCCAAGCGCCATCTTTATGCAACTAAGACACCTTAAGAGGCCTCAGCAACATTCTATCTTTTGCTTGTTTCAATCATTAGGCTACGGCCATGCTGGGGCACTGCCTTGGAAATTTTTTAGTTGAATGAACCATGTCCAGTAGTTTTTCTATCTTTTCTTAACAAAGCCTGGTACTTATTCTACCGGTCTCTTTATGCCAAACTGCAAAGTTACAGGGATGCAAACAAACTAACAGTGGTTATCAAGTGGTGATGATGGACAAACAAGACACAAAGACACATGTCGGTCTGAGGCTATAGCAGAAGATACTCACCCAAGGTGCCATGCAGTGGGACTGAACCCAGAACCCAGTGGTTGGGAAGGAAACTTCTTAGCACTGGCATTTTGGTAATTCATAGTCTTCTAGACCAGGATTCTTAAAGTTACCAATATTTCCATCTTTAAAACCCCTAAACTTTGTCGTTCACCCAAAACAACAAGTCACAGATCTCCAGACACTTTATATAAGACATACAGGAAATTCTAACACCAAAATTCCAAACATTTCATAAGAATGTTTCCTTATCTCAAACCATTCATAACTCTTTAAAAAATTCTAATGCCCCATGGTGGGAATGGTAATTGCTAGTTTGGAAATCACAAGACTTTATTGATATAAATTCAATATGACCCATTGATTTTTTGATATTCCATAGTCTTCTATACATTTATTTCTTCAGGCGAAGACTCTTAAATAAAGCCTCTCTTTGGTTATTTTTCAAAATGGGAAACTTTTCACTATTAAAGTTAAGATTAATGCTTGTCTAAATATATGTCGTTACGTGTGCGCACATGTGTGTGTGTGTGTGTGTGTGTGTGGAGTTATGTATGTAGTTATATCTATACACACCTTTATACAGATTGCAGACATACGATTAATATTACATCCACCGATATCGCCCGTTCTCTACACAGACATACATACATTTACAATATATATATATATATACATATATATATATATATATATATATATATATATATATATA
>NC_068988.1:9110992-9114203 GCF_001194135.2 Octopus bimaculoides
GAATGCGTTAGTTGTGATGCAGTCGCTCAAGGTTGACCCGGGTTGTTGGAGTTGCCGAAGAGCAGCGCGACACTCGCGGTGCCATTCGCCCTTCCTCGGCCTCTTCTTGATCCATGACTGCAGTTCGGTCATGGAGACGAGCTGCGGGAAAGCGCGCCGCACAAACGGTGACCACACCTGTTCACCGCTGTCTACGTAGAGCCGGAGATGTCGCAGTCTCAGCAGATAGATAGATAGATAGATAGATAGATAGATAGATAAATAGATAGATAGATAGATAGATAGATAGATAGATAGATAGATAGATAAATGCAGGTATTGGTTTGCAGTAAGAACCTTGCTTTCCGACCACAGATTTCTGAGTTCAGTCTCACAGCATGGCACCTTGGGCAAATCTCTTCTGCTATAGCTCCAGGCCAACCAATGCTCGCTGTCCTCAAACACCATCTTAACAATGACAGTTACTTGACCATTTTCTTCATTATTCTGAAGACTAATTGAAACAAAAGTAATATATTTCAACACAAATATGGTAACAAGAGAATTAAAATGATCTCAGCAGAAGACATAAGAGAAGGAGACCTCAGTATGGTTACTCTATATGCTAGAAATAGTAGCCTAAATTTCCTTCAGTCCACACCCTTCCAACTGCTTTTAATGTCTATCTGGCTCTGTAGTACAATTGTCTTGTTTTCATAAGTTCTGAATTAAAATCTCCCACCAAACCTTAGTCACAATTTATGTTCCTAACACTAGCTGAATGATAACTAAGTTATTTTACTAAATTCATTGTTATATGAAATCGAAATTGAACCAAATTTGATGACTGGCACCCATGCCAACCTTCCCTCATTGGACACTAAACTCAGCTTGCGAAGACCTGTTGGGGCAAGTGAGATCGAAACTGAAGCAAATCTGATGACTGGCACCCGTGCCAGTGGAGTGCTAACAGCACCATCCGAGTGGGATCACTGACAGAGCAGCAGTCTCGCTCCCGTGCTGGTGGCCCGTAAAAAGCACCATTTGAGTGTGATCGTTTCCAGCTTCGCCTTACTGGCACTTGTGCCGGTGGCATGTGAACAAAACATTGGACTGACTCCTGTGCAGGTGGCACATAAAAACACCATTTGAGTGTGGCCGTTGCCAGTACCGCTGGACTGGCCTTCATGCCAGTGGCATGTAAAAAGCACCCACTACACTCTCGGAGTGGTTGGCGTTAGGAAGGGCATCCAGCTGTAGAAACTCTGCCAGATCAGATTGGAGTCTGGTGCAGCCATCCGCTTCGCCAGTCCCCAGTCAAATGGTCCAACCCATGCTAGCATGGAAAGCAGACGTTAAATAATGATGATGATGATGATTTAACATAACTAAAATGCAGAAAATCTCAAAATAAATACAGTAATGAAAGGGTTAATAACAACTAAGTTATTTCACGAAATTTCTCGTTATTTTCAAAATTAATTAAAAACAAAGGGAGTGAGTTTCCACATAAAGTGTTAATGCAGGAACAACACGACGAAGGTAACGATGGGAAGAGCCAAGAAGATGTAAAACTACCCAAAGATATAGTTTATGTCGCCGCTTATTGTCTTTACATCCTAAGACAAAGATAAATTTAACTTTCCAACAGTTCAGCTGCCAAATTCTAAATAGTTATCAGATGCTGAGACTGGTCACTGATGTAAGCTGTGAGCGTTTTATTAATGAGCAATTATTAATGAGCATTTTTGTAATTTGGCTTACTGAATTTAAATGGTCATTTAGGTATAGCTTGAAGAGATACAGGCCCTATAAAGAGGACTGACCCCCTAAATACACATCAAGATGACTTTAACCCTCTATCATTTAATCTGATCATATAAGTCCGAAATCTACTTGCTTAGGTTTAAACCTACAAGATTTTGCCTGTCACACCTACCCTACAATGTCATTCTAAAATTAAACAAACCCCATGCAGGTAACACATAAAAAGCACCATCCAAACGTGGCTGATGCCAGTGACTCCTGACTAGCTCCTGTGCCAGTGGCATGTAAAAAGCACCATTCAAACGTGGCTGATGCCAGCACCGCCTTGACTGGCTCCTGTGTTTGTGGCACATAAAAACACCATCCAAACGTGGTCAATGCCAACGCCAGGTGGCACGTAGAAGCACCATCCAAACGTGGTCGATGCCAACCCCCTCTGGCCCCTGTGCTGGTGGCATGTAAAAGGCACCCACTACACTCTTGGACTGGTTGGCATTAGGAAGGGCATCCAGCTGTAGAAACACTGCCAGATCAGACTGAAGCCTGGTGCAGCCTCCTGGCTTCCCCGACCCCAGTTGAACCGTCCAACCCATGCCAGCATGGAAAACAGACGTTAAACGTTGATGATAACATTGTCGAAATCTCAAAGCCAGTAGACAATGCATGACAAATTCTAAATGATGTGAATATATAAGCATTGTATTTGACAGAGTAATCAGAATGCTAAAAAGTTAATAACGCTGCCAGCATCTAATACAAATGGTTATAGCGCCAGACACAGTAATATCCTGATGGATAAGTAGGTACTTTATGCTGTCATAAATTAAAAAAATCAGGAAAAAATGGTAGAGTTATTTGTACTGGCATTCTGATCATCAAGTTATAGTAAATAGCTACATCACACACTCCAAAGACTGCTAATAAAGATCAATGTTTGCAGACCTAGCCAACCCTACCCAATCTAACAAATCTAACCTGAGTTTATCTTTAAAGACAGCTCAATTTGTAAAGTCCTTTTTGATTGACACAGCGGTTCAATATTGAACTACTTCAGTTCCAATAATACTCTCAATTAACAGCTAACTCAATATGACCCCGCCATCCGCCTCCGCTCAATAGCTGTTACATAAAACTTGCAACCATTTGTCACTGTTTCTGAGAGGTCAAATGCATATCGAAACTAATTGACAGATCAAAAGCTCAACTTTAAGAAAGTAATAGAAGGAATAGAGTGCGAGGGGAGAAAGATCGGTCGGCGTCAGCGGCAGAGGTGGTGATGGTGGAGGGGACTGAAGAACAGAAACAGGCGGCAGCGTTGGCGACGATGGGATTAAAGAATAAGAAAGAACGAAGCCTCCAAAGGAAATAATTGATGGGTCAAAAGCTCATCTGACATAATTGAAAGGTCAGTCTCTCAAATGATGCTGTTTTGATGGATGCGGAGGAGGAAAGGGAGGTGAAGGGT
>NC_068988.1:9117690-9118233 GCF_001194135.2 Octopus bimaculoides
CCATGTGACTGGCCCTCGTGCCGGCGGCACGTAAAAGCACCCACTACACTTTTGGAGTAGTTGGCGTTAGGAAGTGCATCCAGCTGTAGAAACTCTGCCAAATCAGATTGAAGCCTGGTGCAGCCATCCGGTTCACCAGTCCTCAGTCAAATCGTTCAACCCATGCTAGCATGGAAAGCAGATGTTAAACGATGATGATGATGTTAAGAAGTTTCCTCCCCCAACCACATGGTGCCAGGTTCAGTCTCACTACATGGCACCTTGGACGGGTCTTCTATTATAACGCTGGGCTGATCAAAGCCTAGTGATTGGGTTTATCTTTTATCTGTTTAGACCATGGCCATGCTGGGGCACCACCTTGAATTTTTAGCCAAATAAATTGACCCCAGTAGTTATTTTTTAAGCCTGCTACTTATTCTATCAATCTCTTTTGACAAACTGCTAAGTTACAGGGATGTAAACACACCAACACTGGTTGTCAAGTGGTGATTGGGGGGTGAACTCAGATACATACACATAGGTATACATATATATATATATATA
>NC_068988.1:9118563-9122894 GCF_001194135.2 Octopus bimaculoides
TGATGGGCTTTAAGGCTTTAGTAGGCCCAAAACTATAGTAGAAGACACTTGCCCAAGGTGCCACACAGTGGGACTGAACCCAGAACCATGTGGTTGAGAAGCAGACTATTTACCCACACAGCCATGCCTGCACCTAATGGAATTGGAAGAAGTTGTTTTTCATGTGTACATAGATGGATAATTGAGCGGTATCTAAGTTTGTGTTCCCTTCTCTTGGCACCGATCATTGTGGGTCCCACTGTTGTACGAGCAGTGCCAACCATTTTCAATAATCTGTGAAAACATGCCCGACCAAAATTAAAATAGGATAAGGATCTGTCCTGAGTCATATATATTTCTTTATTGCCCAGAAGGGGTTTAAACATAGAGGGGACAAACAAGGACAGACAAAGGGATTAAGTTGATTATATTAAACCTCAGTGCATAACTGGTATTTAGTTAATCAACCCCGAAAGGATAAAAGGCAAAGTTGACCTCAGCGGAATTTGAACTCAGAATGTAACGGCAGATGAAATACTGCTAAGCATTTTAGCTGGTGTGCTGGTGGCACATAAGAGCACATATTACGTGCTCAGAGTGGTTGGCATGAGGAAGGGCATCCAGCAGTAGAAACCATGTGAAATCGGACTGGGTCTAGTGCAGCTCCTCAGCTTGGCAGCCCCGGTCAAACCATCCAACTCATGCCAACATGGTCAATGGTCATTAAATGATAATGATGATGATATATACACCTGTGTGTGTGTGTGTGTGTGTGTGTGTGTGTCTTTGTCTATGTGTCTCTTTGTCCCCCACCACTGCTTGACCGGTGTTGGAGTGTTTACATACCCACAACTTAGCAGTTTGGCAAAAGAAACTGACAGGACAAGTACCAGGTTTAAAAAACTGTGTAATTAACTTGACAAAGAATTCTTGCAGGCGGTGCCCCAGCATGGTCGCAGTCTAAAGACTGAAACAAGTAAAAGATGATAGATAGATAGGAAGAAAGCAAACAGAGAAAGAGAGAGAGAGAGAGAGAGAGAGTGTGTGTGTGTGTGTGTGTGTGTTGCTGTGGTGATGGTGGTGGTGTTAGCAAGGAAATAAGGTGGTTGTTGAGAGATTCAGAGACTAGTTAAGAGCAAGCAATAAATATATAAATAAAAACAAAAACAAAAAATATAAAAGAAAGGAATAAAATAATAAAAATATGAGAAAATAGCAATAAAAAAAAAGATTATATAATGAGATTTGTGGAGGATTATTGGGAAAAAGAGAGAAAACAATTTATTCAATTTTATATTTTATTAATTTTTTTAAATGTATTTTCTGTTATTTTTGTAATTTTTGAAAAAATTTTTATTTCTACAACAAATCTCATTTCAATTTTATTCCATGCATTGAAATAAGGCGTACATTAAAATAAATTGGAAATTAATGAGAGAGAGCAACAGAGAAAGATAGATTGATAGACGGACAGACAGACAGATAGAGACTGATAGATAGATAGACAGACAGACACACAGATAGATAGATAGATAGATAGATAGACTGACAGAGATATATATATATAGATAGAAAGATAGACAGATAGACTGATGTATAGAGAGATAGACTGATAGATAGATAGATAAACTGACAGACAGATAGATAGATAGACTGATAGACAGACAGACAGACAGATAGATAGATAGAGAGATAGACAGACAGATAGACAGATGTATTGAAATTGAGACATGTAGGTTGGGTAGGATGGTTAGTCGACTGGTTTTAACTGGCTGGTATGGTATAGTTAGTTAGTAAGTTCGTTAGTTGTTATAGAAAGATGATTGCAGTTCAATCACAGGTCGTCTTGAAAATTTCACTTCATTTGTGATGAGATTTGTTTAATTTAATTGTAAGTTAACGATTCTATGTTGATTGCAGTAGAGAATAAATGTTTTATGCAAACTTTATTAGGGGGGTCCATTACATGAAGATTGGTCTAAAATACTTCCATCCAAGTCTTAATCTCACCTTCAGTTAGGCATGGCTGAATGTCCAGGTTCAATTCCACTTCTTGGCACTTCAGGCAAGTGTTTAAAATGGATTTGGTACATTGGAACTCAAAGAAGCTTTGACATCCAAACGTCCACTTTAACCCCACTTCATAACCATGTGGCTTTGGGTTCTGTCCCAGTGCATGGCACTTTGGGCAAATATCTTATATGGTGGCCCTGGGCCGGCCTAAATCCTTATGAATGAATTCGGTTGATGAAAACTGAAAGAAGCCCATCACGTGTGCCTATATACAGGTGTGTAATGGTGACAAGCTGGTAGAACCGTTAATGGTTTCTTGCATTGAAATGCGGAGTATAGGCAGGTTTTTAAAACACGCTCTGCGTCTCCAAGCAATCTACAGGCTCTGAGCACATGGTCTGTTGAATTTGCAAATCAGGATGCTGACCTGAGTGGTGTTTGAACTCAGAAAGTAAAGATGCAGAAGAAATGCTGCTAAGCATTTTGCCACTGTCTTAATGGTTCCGCCAACTCAATTTCGAGAGAGAAAAGAAGAAACTTCAGGTCAGAGGAGGAAGGAAGAAGAAAAGATGATGAGGTGAGATATTTGAGGTTGTGCCAGGAAGATTTAGAATGAGATTAACCTGTAAAGCAAAAGAGATCACATTGACATTTAAAATTAAGAACTAAAGGTGGTGGTGGTGGTGGTGGTTGCGATAGGGGTGGTGTATTTGAGGGTGAGTGTGAGTGGTAGGAGGGAAGAAGTTTGGTCAATAAGTTTCCCGTTTGGAGATGGCCTGGAACCAGTAATAGTAGTAGTGATGGTGGCGGTGGTTGTGCTTATTGTAGTAGTGCTAGTAGAGTTCGTAGTAAGTAGTAGCTTCACTACCATATTTCTTCTACTGCACCCCCACCCCCATTCCAGACTCTTAACCAACCCCACTTCCAATTTGTTCCCATTCCCGGATGCCTGAGCCAAGAAGACAGCCTCTAGGGATTGGATCCACCATCTGGCTAGAAGCAGCAACAGCAGCAGCAGCAGTAGTAGTAGTAGTAGTATTAGTAGTAGTAGTAGTTGCAATAACAGAAGTAGTAGAGTCATTCACCCTCACCCCCACACTACCACTACTACTGACTATGCGTGTAAAGCTTGATACAGTCTCTAATTGCCTTCACTCTTCTCTGTTAAGAACCAAAGACAGGCTTCTACATGGTTAATTAACTTGCTAAAAGCAGACACCAAATTTCCCTCAAATCTCATCTAAAAAAATATGGGAAAAAAAAAAAGAAAATTTTTTATTTGTTACACCGGCATCATACAATCTACCTTTCACTCCAAGGGAAAGGCCCTTGGTAACTAACAGAAGTAATAGCTCTGAACTTTGCCCAGACTACATTATTTACATTTGATGGATATTTGTCCTCACCAACCATTCATCAATACCTAGCTTCCACATTTCCCACCAAATAAGGGAGAGAGGGACCCTGTCAAAAGCTGTCTACAAAAGCCAAATATAAAGGTTTATTTTTAGCTAAGCACTTATCTAACTACACATGCTGCTGGTGATATTTTTCCTCAGTCTGGACTTCTCTGTTTTCTTTCTGACAAAGAGCTATGCTCAAAACATCAGAAACCCGCTTTTCCTACCAAGTGTGAAACTAATACATTGCACGTCTGCTTGTTTTGTTATTCTTAATGCTTGGTTATTTGATTTGACTTATAGCCATGATGATCATCATCATCGTCACCATCACCGTTAAATGTCTGTCTTCCCTGCTGGCATGGGTTGGATTGTTTGACAGGAGTTGACCAGGCAGAAGACTGCACCAGATTTCTGTCTGTTTCGGGTTCCTGCCTGGCCAGTTCCTGTTGAATGGTCCAACCCATGCCAGCATAGGCTTCCAAACAGTTTCCTCTCTACCAAATTAACTCACAAAGAACTGCTCAGCTCAGGGCTATAGTAGGAAAAACACTTGCCCAAGGTGTTGTGCAGTAGAACTGAACTCAAAACTGTGTGGTTCACAGCACAATGGAAATAGACAGGATGGTCATGAGAGGAATGTCTTCAATCACCTAACAGCCCGATCAGGGTTAACTTGGGGCTAACCAACAACAAACTCCTCTACCCATTCCAACCATTTCCCCCATAAATATCTCCTCCCCCTTCTACCCATTATTCTACATGACCCAGTGTGACCCCTTGAGGGGGTTCACACACATCAAACACGCCCAACACCAATTATATACCCCCCCACCACCACGTCCTTCCTCCATCAAATATCATTTATTACAATATCGATACCGCCATCACTTCAACCTCCTCCCTCGACATCGTGATCCCCTCCCACTTCCACTAGCT
>NC_068988.1:9124320-9127080 GCF_001194135.2 Octopus bimaculoides
ATATATATATATATATATATATATACTTGTAGGGAGTGGGGTACGTGAGTGTGCGGATATACCCTTGTCTTGACATCACGTGGCAGTTCGTAAGCGACATTATTCGTTTCCAATCTCCCATGAAAAGCATGTCTGGCAAAAGAGGAAATATTGCTATACTGGGAAACAGATGAGTGTTGACGAGAAGAAGGACACAGTGCCGTAGAAAACCTGCCTCAATGAATTATAAGTGACTCATAGACGTTAAAACGACAGACATGGACGTTAAAACGACATGCATGGACGTTAAAACGACAGACATGGACGTTAAAACAACAGGACGTTAAAACGACAGGCATGGACGTTAAAACGACAGGCATGAACGTTAAAACGACAGCGATGATTATGCTGTAACGATACTGTCAAATTAAGATTTACCTTTAAGGCAATCAACCCCCTATCTTCTGATTCTACACTTATTTAGTGAATTGTCCCCCCAAAAGAAATGAGAGGTGAGGACAGTCAGTAAACTGACCAAAACGGTTGGGACCTATAACATCGTTTAAAACACTGACAGGACAAAATAGTTGGATAAATAAACAAGTAGGCTGCTGGCTTTGCCGTTTGTAGGTTGGCTTCTTGCCAGGACCAACTTAAGTCTATCGTCTCTAAAAGTTAATTAAATGAATAGCCGGAGATTACTTTGATAACTCGTCAAATGCTCCAGCTTTAGCCATCACAATGGGAATGGCTGCAGGTCACTACTACTACTACTACTACTACTACTACTACTACTACTACTACTACTACTACTACTACTACTACTACTGTTGCTGCTGCTACCGCTACATTTCTGTTCTGGCTAAAGACAAAGGTCTACTAGACTGGACCAACCATAGAATTAATAAAGATAAATTCAGAGATAAGGAACGTGCTTATACGGGATTGGTCGCAAGCCCCGCTAGAAACAGCAGCCAAATGTACCGAATTTCATGGTACATTTGGCTGTAGGGAAAAACGTTTTTCGTGCATTAAAGTATGTAATATTTAAAACAATCTGGTAGGACATTACAAAGCATTGCAATGCAAGTAATATTTTAGTGAATATAGGCGCATGTGTGGCTGTGTGGTAAAAGAAGTTTGCTTTCCAACCACATGGCTTCAGGTTCTGTCCCATTGCGCGGAACCTTGAGCAAGTGTCTTCTGCTAAAGTATCAGATCCACCAAAGCTTTGTGAGTGGATTTGGCAGACGAAAACTGAAACACGCCCATTGTGTGTGTGTGTGTGTGTGTGCATGTGGTTGACCCACACCTCTGCTCAAATTAGCTGTTCGGCAAAGGAAACTGATCAAGTAGCAGGCTTAAAAAGAAAAGAGTGTGGTTGATTTATTTGACTAAAAGCTCTTCATGGCGGTGCCCCAGCTTGGCCACAGTCTAATGACTGAAACAAGTTAAAGACTGCAGTCAGGTTAGGTTGAAGGAACCGTCTGGAATAAAAATTAGTCCGTAGTAATGAGCGTCAGAGAAGAAATTGGCTTATAGGAATCCTAACAAATCCCAGATATTTTGAGACATTTTTTGTAGGGTGGGAAAATACATTTTATATATCATCAAATACGATACAAAGAAGGACACGTTGGATAATGAAGTTCTGGGTATATAATGACTGAAAAGCAAGACGGGTAGGTAAGTCTGTCTGCTGGATCATGTTGGTTGAAGGGAAGAGTAAAGATGGTGGGGTTAAACCAGTTAATCCTCAAAATGTAAATCTGATGTAATTTATCGAAGGAATATAATTAATAAAAATGGCCGCTAAGGCTAGTTAATAGGGGCTACACGGTTTATTACGTTAAAATGCAGTTCACCGTTGTGGAAAAAATAATTGATAGTAAATTGTTCTAGAAAACGAAGAAAAAAATTAATGTAAATTGTGATAAAAACCTGAGGTGACGACAGAAGAAACTTAGTCGGTAATGTGGGATTAAAGATTATTTATTTACGTCATGTCTTCATGAGTTTTTGTGGTGAAGCATTTAAAGATCGAGAAAAACTGTTCGCGCATCAATGACTTTTCCCGTAAACGTGATTGTTTTTATCTTATATAAAATATACAGTTTTCATGTTATTTTAAATATATGTACGTTTTATACATTGTTTACGTGAAATTATGGGATGTTACTGTCGTTACTTCCGGTTTCTATCGCCATTTACTTTTGTGACTGTTTTTAAAAACAATTCAGTGGTAAACTGCATTCTAACCTTATTACCTCGGTCAGGAGTTCAGATTCTTTTAACTGCAGCCAAATATATTGTTTATTGAACAAGACCTAAAGCCCAATTTGTTTCAGAAAAGAAAAGGAGGTTTTCACTTCTACTTCACGGTTGAATAGTTACCAGTAGCAAAGGCATTGAACTATAAAAATAATTGCTCCATAAAACAAAAAGAATCGTTTGCACGATTGTTGAAAGATTTGGCAACGTTCCTAAAGAAGAGAGTCGGAAATTCTCTAGAGTGCTGAATGCCGTAATGTCTTCGAATAGGTAATTGTTTGAAGCGTCGCAGATTACGATTCTTCAAATATAAATAAATAAAAAAAATGGCCGCGGCGGCGGTGGTGGTGGTGGTGGTAGTGGGGAACAGCCGTCCATTTCCCCGTGATTTCTCAGTTTTGACTTTCTTTTGAAAATTTAAAAATTCTTAGATTTATACTTTGAATAGCTGAAATTATGATTCTTCAAAAGACATTCTTTTATTCTCTTACTGGTTTCAGCCAGAGGCTG
>NC_068988.1:9127241-9128570 GCF_001194135.2 Octopus bimaculoides
GTAATCTGAAAAAATTACCAAAAGAAGGAAGAATCGACAACAAAATCCTGACCCAGCAGAATTGTAATGTATGATACTTAAAAATGCATTCAAAGAAATTCAGCTCATGGCGTTTCATAGAAAGAATAAGAGCTACAGAAAAAAAGGAGAGAAAAAAACAAAAACAAAAAACAAAACAGAAAGCAAGAAATAAAGAAAAAAAAAACCCAGCAAGCAAACAATAGTATGAAAAATATATGTTAACGGCAGAGGCAGTATTAATATCAAAAGGTAATATTTATCGTCACTTAAATATGGATGTTCTTTTAGAACAAATTATACTGTGGTAAATATCACGAGTGAAACTCTCATATTGGTTTTTGGTGTAAAAACTCTTTTTAATTAAAAGCAAAATGGATTCATTTAAGTACTCAATAGATGGTGAAAGAAGAAAAATAATAGTAATAAGCGTCAACTGAATTCGAACTCTACCCCACCCCCACACCTCACTGTTTTATATTAAACTAACAATTTCTATGTGGAAAAAGGCCGGGAAAATAAAAATAATTTCTGACTCTGTTGTTCAGGAATGCCGAGATTTGGCTGCTATTTCAAGCAGATCAAAAGACTACGGAGAGAGGCTCCCCTATTGCAGAATCGTAACGTACAAGATTTAAGACCTTTTGCCTGTCTTGTGAATCACATGCGAGACACAGGACACATTTTCATGGTTTCTGTGCATCATATACGATAGACATTACCAATTTTTCTCAGCCACCAGAGTAACCAGCGACTGGGTTAACTAAAAGACTGAAAACAATCATCGATGTTTAGGACAAACTTATGAAAATGATGTGGACAAGCAAAGGGCTGAGGCGTTCCTACTGGTCTATAGAGCGACGATGAGACGATATGATCAGCCTAACCTATTTATCTATGTATTAAGGGAATGTTGTGTTGGTGGAATGACGTGATCTACCAATATCGAAGGATTGCTAAGGGTTCCTGCTGTACAACATAATTTACGACTCTTCAGAGACGCCAATTTGTTCTTTCTAACTAACCGGATGGCTGCATCAGACGCAACCTTACACGAAACACACACACTCTCTCTCTCTGTTCATCGTTTTACTCTTTTTCAGTTATTTGACTGCGGCCATTCTGGAGCACCGCCTTTGGACTTATTCTTTGCTGGAGCACCCCAGGACTTATTCTTTGTACTTATTCTATCGGTCTCTTTTGCCGAACCGCCAAGTTACGGGATGTAAAGAAACAACCATCGGTTGTCAAGCGATGTTGGGGGGACAAACATAGACACTCAAACATATGCACACACATACACACACACAC
>NC_068988.1:9128775-9130143 GCF_001194135.2 Octopus bimaculoides
ATTAACACTATAAATGCTATTGCCCTTATTCACGATTCTAAAAAAAAAAATAACAATTACGTACATTTTATAACACACTAACCTTCTACTCCAAATGTTTAATTCTTTTTCCTTTCCTTTTTTTCCCATCAAGGAAGTTTAGATAAGTTCAATGAAACTGTTGAGATAATGCATTTTTTATTTGTTTTTGTTCGGCAAAGGACGAAAGCATCATCTGTTTGTTTATTATGCAGCAAAATTCTTGTAGCCACGTAGTCAGCCCCCATCTCCGACTAACTAACAGACAAAACACCCCCCAAAATTGTTTATACTCAGAAATAAGGAGAAACGAATGCCTTCGGAGTTTAAAACTCGTAATTTTTAAATGAAGTCTACTTGTCTTCCTGTTATTAAATACAACGTGTTAATATCATTCACACGATATATCATCTTTCTCTTCCGGTTACTTATTAGAATATATTTTACTTTATTTTTTTATTTTTCGCGCCTTTTCGACGTAAAAAATGTTTATTGTTCGAGCAAATAACATGTGCGCATGCGTATAGTGCATACTCCTATCGATTTCGACGTATAAGTCTGCAACGTACACAGACAGACGATTTGTTTTCGGTGATGAAGATCTGTATAGGACCAGTTATATTCTTTGGAAATGTTGACAGCAGAAAGCTGTCACGTAATCAATATATATCATCTTTTACTTGTTTCAGTCATTAAACTGCGGCCATGCAGAAGCAACGCATCGAAGAATGATTTGAGTCAAATTAATCGACCCCAAGACTTAATATTTTGTTAAGCTTGGTACTTACTTATTCTATCGGTCTCTCTTGCCAAACCGCTAAGTTACGAAGACGTAAACACACCAACACCATGTCTTTACGTCCCCCGATAGAATAAGTACTAGGCTTACAAAGAATAAGTCCTGGGGTCGATTTGCTCGACTAAAGGCGGTGCTCCAGCATGGCCACAGTCAAATGACTGAAACAAATAAAAGAATAAAACAATATATACTTATATATGATCATGCGTGTGTGTGTGTACGTGTGTGTAAGAACAAATAAATAAATATGACTAAAGAACACAAATAAGATAACAAAACAAAAATAAAAACGTGAAAAGAATAAAAAACCAAACGCAACTGACACAAAATGCCCCATTATGGAAATAACTGGGCGAATTATATTAAGAGCTGTGATATATAATCGTGTGTATTTGATGTGAAAGGTAGAATTTCAAAGTTGTGTTCAACGTCTATGTATGTATATATATTATGTGTATGGTGTTATGTGTGTGTATATAGTTAACATTTAACGATGTATCACATCCTCAACGATGGGATGGTGGTTCAAATGATGGCGATACAATTCCGTC
>NC_068988.1:9130153-9132620 GCF_001194135.2 Octopus bimaculoides
TATATATATATACATACATATATATATATACATATGTATATATATTATGTGTATGGTGTTATGTGTGTGTATATAGTTAACATTTAACGATGTATCACATCCTCAACGATGGGATGGTGGTTCAAATGATGGCGATACAATTCCGTCATTGCAGAATAGCAGCAAAGGTCAAAGGTCACAAAGAAGATATGGACAGATAGACATTCATACGCACGCGCACACACTCAACGGTTCAGATTGAGAGACAGAGAGACACAGAAAGAGAGAAATAGACAGAGATAGAAAAGGATAGAGAGATAAAAAGAGAGAAACAAGAGAGGGGTAGAGAGAGAGAGAGAGAGAGAGAAACTGACAGACAGAAAGAGAAAGAAAGATAGATATATAGAGAGACATATGGAGAGAAGGGTAAGATAGGAAGAGATGGAAAGAGAGAGACAAACACCAAGACAGAAAGAGAGAGACAAAGAAAGACAGACAACAACAGAGAAAGATAGAGTGAGACCGACAGACAGACAGACAGGCTGACAGAATGGTAAAGACAAAAAAAATGCAACTTACTTTCAAAATTTTCTATGCCGTTCTTTATAAGCTGTGTAAGCTGATAATTGGCCTTTTCCAAATGATCTGTGAACATTCCTTCGGATAATTTCATATACATCTCCTCCATTGCTCCGGAGCAACAGGTTCTGCCTGGTTCCAGACCGTTAAAACATACGGAGAGTTCAGTTTCTGAATTATAAAAGAGAAAAAAAAAACACAGATAAATAAAAAATAAATTGTAATGATATTATTCGAGGATCGCAGAGAAGGAAATAATGATAATAATAATAATAATAATAATAATAAACTAGCACTTCTAGAAACGGCGCACATCTTACGTAAAACACTTTCAATACAGTAAAAATAAGAGCACCACAGCACATACCCAAGGCACACAGAGCTGCGCTCGGTGGTGCAGCGAAAGCACGTGATAAAAATAAGATTACTGAATAATAATGATGATGACGATTTCGAATTTTGGCACAAGGCCAGCAATTTCGAAGTGGGTGGGTGGTGGGGCAGATAGTCGATTACGTCGACCTCAGTACTCAACTGGTACTTATTTTATCGCCACTTGAAAGGAGGTAAGGTAAAGTCCACCTCGGCGGAAGTAAGCGTGGAGTTAAACCGGGAGACAAAACAGGTCCACCACTTTTTGGGTAACCTTCGTAAAATGTAAACTTTCATATTGCCAACAGTAAAATAAATGTCTGTGCGTGACGTGGGGGGGGACATAAAGAAAGAAGGAAATAAAGAGAGAGAGAGAGAGAGAGAGAGAGAGAGAGAGAGAGAGAGAGAGAGAGAGAGAGAGAGAGAGAGAGAGAGAGAGAGAGAGAGAGAGGGAGAGAGAGAGATTTGCTTTTAGAACCATTATTTGTTTTAATTCTTTTAATTTCCCAAGCTTGTAATGGGGTAGATGCCTTGGGATTTTACAATAGTTTAACTTAGTGCCGCATCGTCAGTCTTGTGTCAACACTTGTTAGAAGTTCAACATTCTACAATGCAAGTGACGCTGTTTTATTCCAAATCTTCATTGGCCTGAAACAACCTTTACATTAATTTGAATGTCACACACGCATACACACACACACACACACCACATCATGTATTAACAGCAAGCATATTTCACAAAATCATTCTTCTTATTGTATTCATCACTGGTTACTTTCTTTAATGTGGAGGCGCAATGGCCCAGTGGTTAGGGCAGCGGACTCGCGGTCATAGGATCGCGGTTTCGATTCCCAGACCGGGTGTTGTGAGTGTTTATTGAGCGAAAACACCTAAAGCGTCACGAGGCTCCGGCAGGGGATGGTGACGAACCCTGCTGTACTCTTTCACCACAACTTTCTCTCACTCTTTCTTCCTGTTTCTGTTGTACCTGTATTTCAAAGGGTCAGCCTTGTCATACTGTGTCACGCTGAATCTCCCCGAGAACTACGTTAACGGTACACGTGGCTGTGGAGTGCTCAGCCACGTGCACGTTAATTTCACGAATAGGCTGTTCCGTTGATTGGATCAACTGGAACCCTCGACGTCGTAAGCGACGGAGTGCCAACAACAAACTTTCTTTAATATGTTATCATTTCACTTCTTTCGTCTGTCTTTACGTTCTGAGTTCAAATCCCACCAAGGTCGACTTTGCCTTTCATCCTTTCGGGTTCGATAAATTAAGTAATAGACTGGCTCTCTCCCTCAAAATTTCGGGCCTTGTGCCTAGAGTAGAAAAGATTATCATTTCACTTCTCAGAGTTCTTGATTATAATTGCTTCGACTAATTTCGCAAGAGCGGGCAACAACCTGTCGTCGAGGTTCTCACAGAGTCCCTTCCCACGATGCTCAACAAGTACCAATATCCCTGCTGTCCCCAATAAAGCAGTTTACTGAGCATGTTCTACCCTCAAGTCAATCCCAAATTCTCCAGTTGAAC
>NC_068988.1:9133568-9134363 GCF_001194135.2 Octopus bimaculoides
GAACAAAAGTGTATGAAAGTTCACAGCTAATAACTAGGTTGATGCTGAAAGAATTAAAGTTAATACGTTTCGGAGAAAGTACTTCTTCAGATATCAAAGAAAAGTCTAGAAATTGAGAAGAGAAAAAATGACTTTAAAAAAAAGAGCCAGGAAAAACGCATGTGGGCTCGGATATATATGCACACACACACACACACACACACACACACACACACACACAGTGAACTGACCGTCACTCGCAATGGAGAATGACTAGGTCGCACGCAAAATACTTTCGCTAATTTGTGCGTCTGCGTTCGCGCGCACGAAACAGGTTATATGTAAACACAGGTATGGCTGTATGTTTAAGAGGTTCGCTTCAGAACCATGCGGTTAGCGGTTCGATCCAACGGCTTGGATGCTGTCGGCTGATGTCTTCCATTGCAGCAACGTTCACTAATTCGTTATGAGTGAAATTGCTTGAAAGAAAAACTCAAGTTCGTCGCGAATCGGCGTCAAATTTACATAATTCATATACACTAAGAAAAATGCGCACACGCACGCAATCAGAAGCACCACACGCATACACAGAGAGTCACAAACACATCTAATAAGAAAATGCTAAATACATACACACACTTTCAAACAAAAGATAAACGACTTATATGTTACGTACAGACACACACGCAAACACACACACACACGTACAGATAGGTTGGGAAAGATATATACACATAGGAAAACAGAGAGAAATAAACACACACACACAAATGCATCTACGAATATATACATACATACATATATATATAAGATCGG
>NC_068988.1:9136822-9147660 GCF_001194135.2 Octopus bimaculoides
ATATATATATATATATATATATATATATATATATATATATATATACACACATCGTCGCCGTCGGCTCCAGCTCGTATCCGAGCATTTTGTCTGTGTGTGCATGTGTAAGCGTGCGCGTTTCTTTCACATGATAGTTATAAACGAGTTTCACCGACATATAAGCAGTGTCTCTCGTTTTCAATTTTCCGTGTAAAAAAAAAGTTCGGCCATGCTTTTCATCTTGCTTGGAAACACATGAAGGTTGGCGGCAAGAAGAGCATCCAGCCGCAGAAAGTCCAAAAATCCATTGTAACAAATTGCATTTGATGACGATGACGATGACGATGATGAACTTGAATAAGGGAAAGAAAAGCAGCACCTATATAGACGCTGTGATTAACAGGCACAGGAAGAAGTGATTCTCCGACGGAGGACTGGATACGTGTCCTCGCAAAAAAGTGAATCTTGCTAAAGGCGCTCAAGCAAGGAAGCACAAAACACTATCGTTTATCCATGAGACACAGGAGGCACACAAAGGAAGTGAATTCATACCACGTGATTGCAAAAGCGAACTTCTTAACCAGACGACCAACTATATTCTGCACCCATTGCTAATCCTCCTCTTATCTGTCATAACCGTGCTCTTAACTAATTAATTAGTTGTTTTTCCCCCACAATCTGCCAGATGTTGCGTAATGTATGTTGTTCGGGTGCCGTTGCTACGATGTAAAACATTAATTTTTGCTTGTAGTAAATTAGAAAACAATAAGCCTCTTTAAGATTTGAGATTTATCCAAATGAGAGTGAGAGAGAGAAAGATATATATATATATATATATATATATATACACGCACACAGAGATAAGGAGAAAGACATATGTATGTATGTATTATGTATGTATATAAGGAGACACAAATATATATATATATCTATTTATATATATATACACACACACACATACAAAGAGAGAAAGATGTACACAGCGAGAGAGACAGAGCGCGCGCGCGAGAGAGCAAACACACCAAACTGTGTGTGTAAAGCCGCTGTATTGAGTCTTTTAACATAACAAGGGCAAAAACACAGGGTCGTGGGGTTGGTGAGGGTTTGTCCTGCTTTGTTAGATCTTGGGTTTCAGGCCGAGTCTTAAAGGATAATCGATTAATCCATTTATCTTTGTGAGACAGGTTAATATTTGTTATATTGATTGATTTGTTTTTCATATCTCAATCATCTCAGAGACGTTGTTAGATGTTCCGCCAAATCCACGGAGGGACACGATAATGGCGACGCACACAAAAAAAGCTACTATTAACATGGACACCATTTTGACACTCCTTTTCTTGACTGGTATGAAGCAGACATTTTTTTGTTGTTTAGTTTATCAGAATGAGACGAAAAAGAAAATCATTGATCACATTTGAAGAGAGAGAGAGAGAAGGGGGGGGGGAGGAGAATTAGTTTTAATAAAGTTTGGTAATTAGGAGAGATCGGTTGACGTGGGTGATGTGAAAAACTTAAAAGTTTTAGTCAAAGGAAAATTGGCGGAATAGTAATGTAGATGTGGGTGGAAGTGAGAAAGGAGTGAATAAGTTAAAAGGTGGAGACAGGAAGTAGACGTGGTGGAAATCACAATAAATGAAGGTTGCAGAAATAAAGGTGGGGTTTGTGAGGAAGGAGAGCTGAAAGGGGAGGTAATTGGTGTATGATGCGTCAGGAGAGAAGCGATTAGAGTAGCCCGAGATTAATTTGGGGTTATGATTACGTGAACATATATATTGATTATGCGAACACATATGACAAGTTTCTTTCAGGCTCCATCTACCAAATCCACTTACAAGGCTTGGGTCGGCCTGGGGCCATAGCAGAAGACACTTGCCCAAGATGTCACGCAGTGGGACTGAACCCGGAACTATGTGGTAGGGAAGCAAGCTTCTAACCACGCAGCCATGTATCTCGTCTTTGATTAGACATCTCTCTTCAGGGAAAAGAAAACTCTGGTATGGTGTAGCACGTAAGACTTCGTTTGCAGCCAATAAACAACTTCTTTTTGTGGGAAAAATGCTTGTTCAGAGAATGGGATTGGCGCTGGGCAAAACCTTTCGTCACTTAAAAAACCCTTAAGTCCAGGGGATTTACATTACTTTTAATTTGCCCCTTTTAGAGACAAGTCGTCTGTAATTTGCGGGAGATCGTCACCATTTTCTTGCGAATGTCAAGCGAGGCTAAGTAGACGTTCTCTCATTGGTTCATTCCACGCACTAAACAGTTCGGTTTTATGAAATATAGTAACACTCTGAAGACTAAAGCGAAAAATCATCTAATGACATCTAGACATACACACACAGTTATCCACATATTACACATGTAAATTACGAAAAAAAAAAAAAAAAAAACCCCGAATTTCTTGAGACACACACACAGACGACGCATAGAGAATCATTTACGACAAAATATTATGTTTCCATTTTATGAAAATATTTTGACATAATTATGGCTTTAAAAGATTTTCCGCCAACCAACAAACCAAACTATAATTTTCCGTTTTTGATATGTTGGAATGAATGCACAAGAGTCTTCGACTCTCATAAATGCGATATGTTTAATAACAGTGGCAGGTACGCTGACGAGATCCTGGTTTTACACACACACACACACACATATATATATATATATATCTTTTACTCTTTTACTTGTTTCAGTCATTTGACTGTGGCCATGCTGGAGCACTGCCTTTAGTCGAGCAAATCAACCCCAGGACTTATTCTTTGTAAGCCCAGTACTTATCCCATCGGTCTCTTTTGCCGAACTGTTAAGTTACGGAGACGTAAACACACCAGCATCGGTTGTCAAGCAATGTTGAGGGGACAAATAAAGACACACACACACACATACATATATACATATATATACGACGGGGTTCTTTCAGTTTCCGTCTACCAAATCCACTCACAAGGCTTTGGTCGGCCCGAGGCTATAGTAAAAGACACTTGCCCAAGGTGCCACGCAGTGGGACTGATCCCGGGACCATGTAGTTGGTAAGCAAGCTACTTACCACACAACCACTCCTACAATTTCTTATAAATTTAAAGCTTATAAGCGATCACTGTGCAATGACTAAAGTAAATAGTTTAATATTCCTTTCTACTCTACAAGGCCCGAAATTTTGAGGGGAAGGGCCAGTCGATTAGATCGATCTCAGTACGCAACTGGTACTTAATTTGACAAACGCACATTAATATATAAATTCTTTCAGTTTCCGTCTACCAAATCCGCTCACAAGGCTTTGGTCAGGCTGGGGCTAACATAGAAGACACTTGTCCAAGGTGTCACGTAGTGGGACTGAACCCGGAACCATGTGGTTGGGAAGTAACACAATCACAACACTAACTTGCAACAACCTAAACTTGCTTTGTAACTAAAACAAGAGGGGGGGGGGAGGATGTGTTTTTTTTTCTTTTCTTTTCATTTTTATAGTTGTTTTTGTATTTATAATGTTCTCGTTTGCATTGTAGGCGAACCTGGCGCTGGAAAAAGTGCCTTGGCGGCCCCTCTTCCTTTCTCGTTGCTTCGAAGCACGTGCTTGTATTATTTAACTGGTTCATCGGAACATTTTATACACACACACACACACACATTTATAGACGTAATGTAGCAAGCTCACTTTTAATAACCTCATTCTTTCTAGCTTCTAGCTTAATTTCGCTAATCAAAGCTGTTTTCCCTTCTATTAAGCTTTTAACCCCACCCCCCTCACTCCATTTTTTTTCTTCGTGTAAATGTTAGAATCAACACTTGTGACGAATAACCTTTCTAAACAAAACCAGTCGTGCTGTTTACATGAATGTATGTGTGTATGTATGTACGTATATCTATCTATCTATCTATCTATCTATCTATCTATCTATCTATCTACCTACCTACCTATCTATCTATCTATCTATCTATCTATCCATCCATCCATCCATCCATCCATCTATCTATCAGTATATACATATCTGTGTGTGTGTGTGTGGGGGGGGGCCGTAGGAATGTGGCTCGAGTGCCAAGAGGGCGGCACGCCGAAAAAGTCTGTGAGTCACTGCTCTAGCTGGTTATCGATGCAATGTGCACCCAACATATATTGCAAGCAGGGACGGGGCGAACCCCTACCATGTTCTAGCGACTTGACAGGACCAGCAGACCGTCCAGTTTCGGGCTGTTTTTGCTTATCGTCAGTGCTGGACACCTGTCCGCTAGAGACAGCAGCTGTTCAGTGTCTGAATAGTTTTTGGAATATGAAATGGAAGTTTGAAGGAAACGTTTTTCCTTATGTTCTTTCGTTTAAAAAACTTTAAACCTTCATGTTATATTTCTAAAAAATATTTGAACAGCAAATATTTCAAAACGAAAATAAGGCACGAGCAGGCTGTTCTGTTGACGGCGAACTAGGTCGGCAGCCGGCTATATGTGAAATTGCAATGGGTGAGGATAGCTCTATCCTTCCTGTAATCGTATATGCTAAGCTCTTTCTATATTATATGTGAGAATTATGAAACTCTTATGTAACAGGCACAATTTGCCAATACTTTCAGAAGTCCATGTGTAATATATCTCTGGTTTTATCCTTCTACAATCACCACAGGATAGTTTTCTCTGCTGTATTAGCCACGAGGACTGAGATTTATAATTGCATTTCACGGACACCTGTGATCAACTGAGATAGTTAATATTTCTTTTCTAGTTTCCTCGGCGTTAAGTGGATGAGAGACAACCGCCTCTGGATAAGACGCCAAGCCTTTTCGCACGTAATAACCAACGAACTAACTGTTCGTCAATTTCACAATGTTGTAGCTGTTTACTTCGCTGATAAATTAATTATTTCATCCTCCAGTAATTAAATTTAGCTTCGTTAATCAGTCACGGCAACAAAGACTGAGAGTTACATCCATTCTGATAACAAGGAAACTGAACTACGCAATGCGAAAACCGCTTTGTTAGACCTTTTTGTCGCTTGTGTTTCTGTTGAAACACGTTGCTTTTGTTTCAATTAATTTTGAAAATGATGAAGAATTTAGTAAAATAACTTCGTCATCATTAAACTGGTGTTTGGAACATAAATTAACATGAAATTTTGGTGGAAAGTTTTCATTCAGACGCCTTTATAAGAGAAAGTTTGTACCATAGAACCATGGTCTCAGACGGATTCGTATCGAAAGGGTTAAACTGGCGTTTGGAACGCAAACTGACGTGAAAATTTGACTGAAAGTTTTAATTTAGATCACTTTAACCCTTTTTGTTATCATATTTGTTGAAATACACTGCATTTGTTTCAATAAATTTTGAAAATAACTAAGAGTTTAGTAAAATAAGTTTGTTGTTATTAAACTGGTGTTTGGTACATAAATTATCATGGTATTTTGGTGGAATCCTTTCAATTAGACCCCTTTAGAAGAGAAAGTTTGTATCATAGAACCATCGTCTCAGGTGGAATGGTATCAAAAGGATTAAACTAGTGTTTGGAACGTAAATTGACATGAAATTTGAATGTAAAGTTTAAAACGGAAATTTTGTATTCTTGGACGAGGGGCGATCTCGGGCAGGTTGGTACCAAAAGGGTTTGTGAGTTGAGATCAAAATCTCTCTAAAAATTAATCTGACTTTCACAAATTACCCGGACAAGACGGGGTTCAAGTTCTTCCGTTAGAGGATTGTTGTTATTGTTGTTGTTGTTTGTCATAGACGAAACATGGATACTTTGCGTTGCTTTAATGAGGCCTGGTTTCATTTCACTGCATGACATCTTGAACAAATGTATTTATATCCTCGGTTAACCCAAACTTTTGAGTGAAATTAGATAATCGGAAACTGTATAGAAGCCCATTGGTTGTATTGTATCTGTAATTGTATGACAAAAAAAAAAAAAAAATTACCCGTAGTACAGTTCTATATTTAAGAGATGAGGAATTATTTGCATTATTTACAATTGACGGATATTTGTCTTCATCTTGTTTGTTAACACAACGTTTCGGCTGATATAGCCTCCAGCCTTCATCAGATGTCTTGGGGAAATTTCGAACCTAGGTTCTCATTCCTAAGGTATTTTTCGATGTTATTATTATTATTATTATTATTAATATTATAACATGGAAAAATACCTTAAGAATGAGAACCCACGTTCGAAATTGCCCCAAGGCACCTGATGAAGGCGAAACGTTGTTTTAACAACAAACAAAATGAGGACAAATATCCGTCAAATGTAAATAATGTACCCCGTAGCGACATTGAAACCAGTTCTACCTTGTTTTAAAGCGCAACTACTTCATATAGCCATAGCTGCGTTGCTCAATCCGAAGATCTCGTCTTGACAACCGGTGTTGGTTGATTTGTTTAGGATCCCATAATCTAGCGGTGCCCCAGCATGACCACAGTCCATTGACTGAATCAAGTAGAAAGATAAAAGTTAAAGGACAAAAAAAGATAGCGTTATTTCGGTATTGGTCTCCAGGGTGTCATCGGTGAGAGGAGACGACGTCAACGTCATTCACCATCTATTTTCAGCCACGCCTCTGTGTTTATGCCATAGGGGAAGGTTGTGTGGGTGAATGACGTCATGTACTAATAACGAAAGATTGCCAAAAAAGACTTATAGCAATAATAGCTGAATAGCCCGTGCTGGGGGGGGGGGAGTTTTAAATATATTCTTTTAGATTCAGTTCTTTAGGGTCTTGGAAGGGATGAGGGGGGGGGGCACCATTATAAGCTTTCGCTTAAGGGGTTTTGCCAAGTTGGTTATAATCCGACCCTAGATAGAAACACTTGCAAATAAATATTTGTGTGTGTGTGTGTGTCTTTTTAACGACGGAGTTTTGTGGTTAATAAAATGAATGTATTGTTGGCCTCGTTTCTAATTGCGTTTGCAAGTATTTTCAAAGGTTGGTGTGTGTGTGTGTGTGTGTGTGTGTTTGTAAACTGGGGGGACTCCTCTACATACACACACACACACACATGTACACATGCATGCACACGCACAAACACTTGCTTTATACATTACAAGTACGCTGGGTTTAATTGTAAAGAGACAGATATAGGGACGCACGTTATAAGCGAAGCACTTCACCTATTTGGCCGAGTAAAAAGCGTCCATTGGCCAGCCCACAGCGCTTCCTCGCACGATGGAGGCTACAAGGAACATGGAGAAGGCGAAGAATAAGAGAGTGAGAGAGAGAAAGAAAGAAAGAGGGGGGGGGCATATAGGCAGAAAGAGAAATAAGGAGATTGTGTGTGAAAGAAGTGTTACTTGAAAAGCGGCGGCGGTGGCGGAAGCGGTGGCAACAGTGAGTATAAAATGTTCAACTTAAGTAGGAAGTAGGTCAGATACATAAAGCGAAAAAGGATCGAGATTAATGGGTCTCGTAGAAGGGACAGAAGTGTGTGTGTGTGTATATATAGTGAAGGTGAGACTATACGGAACTAGATAGAGAGACAGAAGTGGAGAAGGAGACGAGGGTAGTCATGAGACGGGTAGTAACGGCTACTGATGAAAATATAGAAACTCACACGCATGCGTGCACGTATTTTAATGTACAAGTATGAAAACAGTCTTCCAGAATGTCGAAGACGCGAGGGCGTAGAATGCAGCAACAGCCGACGACAGGGAGTTTGTGACCGTTTTATTCTCTTCGTTTTCGTGTTCTTTTATTTAGGAATTCAAAATATGGGCATATATAAACGCTCTCTCTCTATCACACACACACACACACACACACACAAGTGTATGTGTCGGTAATTCGTGTTACACGTTTAGAAGCGATGCACGTCGTCGTAATTTCCGACATGAGTCGAATAAAACAAACCACTTGCACTCTTAATTAGAACATTCGGATGAATGGATTTAATACTGGCGAACTGAGATCAAACTAAATAATATTTTGAATGCATTTATTACATACATTTCAGGCGATTACGCAATAGATAAAAGCGAAATATCATCATACACAAAATCTTCCTCAGTTATGTCGTCATGACCGAGGAAGATTTGACGTTAGAGATGTATTTTATTTATTGATAATTATCTGAAACGTACGTGTTCAATGCATTCGAATTATCATTAGTTGATTAGATCTCATTATATACAATATATATATATATACACACATATATACACACACATACATATATATACACGCATACATATATATACATACATATTATATATACATATATATATATATATATATATATATATATATATATATATATATATATATATATGCGCGCAGGAGTGACTCTGTGGTAAGAAGCTTGCTTCCCAACCACATGGTTCCAGGTTCAGTCCCACTGCGTGGCACCTTCGGCAGCTGTCTTCTACTATAGCCCCAGGTCGACCGTCATATTTGTGTGTATGTTCTTGTGTTTGTCTCCCACCACTGCTTGATAATCGGTATAGATGTGTTTAGGTTTACGTAGCTTAGCGGTTCGGCAAAACGTCTGATAGAATAAGTACCAGACTTTTAAGAAGAAAAAAAAAGCATTGGAGCAGATTTATTCGAGTAAACCCTGTAAGGCCCCTCCCCACCAAGGCTGCATTCCAGTGACTGAAACAAGTAAAGGAATGCGTGCGCGCGTGTGTGTGATATCCACACACAAACAGATACACATACATTGACACACAGTAATGTATTAAACTCCATACTTATACACACCGACACGTATATATGCATACACATTAAACTATATAAATGGGGAATCTCACACACACACACACACATCTATATATATATACATATAAAACTACATATATATTATGCACATACATTAATCTACATACATTGACACACACAAAATTCGCATTAAAATTCATACTTACACACATACACATACATATTAAGCTACGTACATACAACAGAACAAATACATATCTAAACAGCGTACGAGGTCGCTCCAACCAAACAAGCCAGCTCTTTAATCTAATTGCTTGCTTTATTTAAAAGCAATAATTTATTATGTTAACCAACATCAGCTTTCTCTAATCAGAAACGTAAGTCCACTCTCTCCCCAACATCTCTCTCTCTCAGCGTAGCTTAATAAACAGGAGACACGCTGCCGTCTCCTAACTAGGAGACATTAAGTAAAGATTTTATGATCTTTGCACGACTTTTATTCTGATTTATTATTGAAAGGACCAAACTCTCACAATTATAGCATAATAGCGTGGCCTCGTCATTGTCTAAATTACACCAACATGAAAAGCAAAAGAAAAGGAAGCAAATACAAAAAAAATGGAAGAAAGCAAAAAAAAAAAAAAAACAGAAACACGGGATAAGGATTTCTTTTATTTGCCACAAGGGTATCAAATGAGGGGGAGAGGAAGGGGTTGCATAAAAGATGGAGGAAAAGGAAAGGGGAAAAGCGGACGAAATAAGATAAAAACATACGTTGTATTAAAATTTGTGAACCTATTAATGATGCATTGCTGGTGATACGCAGGAAACCCGAAGAACTCTAAAGGTTAACGTGACCACCAAAGGCACGGGTCCACGCTCAACTGTTGTTCTCTAGTCTATAGGTGTACGCCTAAAGCAGACGACGATGATGTTGATAGAAATACTTTCTTTATTGGCCACCAGCGCCGAACACAAAGAATGGCGGACGATACAGAGACGAGGAACAGTGAGGTTAAACGAGTAAACAGCAAACAAACAGCGATTAACAAAGAGATTAAATCAACAATACGCTTCCCCAATAGGGGGCGGGGGAGTTCCACAGTAAGGGGGCCAAAGAGACCTCACGCACTTTGGGCTCCTTAATAGCAAAGGCTCTTCGGGAAGGCATGAGAACCATGTATCAGAGAAATCCAAAAGATTGCGCTCTGACAAGTAATGCTCACATCCTTAGAAAAACCCTATCAATTTAAATGTTTGTGTTGTATTTCATGAAGATATTTCATAACTGCCCCTGCCATTTCCCAGCCCCAAGCTTTCATTCATACTGTAACCTTTCTAATCCTTCACTAACCCTAGAAAGCTGGGTGTGTCTCGGCAAGAAACATGCAGATTAAAAGTAAATAGTAATGCTAAGACTCCCTCTTCGGTCATGACTGACCATGGGATTGCACCTAGAATGTTACCCTCCCAGGCACAAGTGTGGGCACGATTGTTTATGGAAGACCAGCAGTTGCTCATGCATACCGACCTCCCCTCTCCACGCCACCAGTGTTATCCAAGGGAAAGGTAAAGGGGCCGAAACAGTTTGGCACCAGTGACGTTGCAACTCATTTCTACAGCTGAGTGAACTGGAGCAAGGTGAAATAAAGTGTCTTGCTCAAGAACACATCATGCAGCCCGGTCCGGGATTCGAGCTTACAACCTCACGATCGTAAGTTCGACGCACTAACCACTGAGCCATGCTCCTTCACTGAATAATAATAATGATGATAATGATGATAATAATAATAATAATAATAATAATAATCATGCTCCTTCACTGAATAATAATAATGATGATAATAATAATAATAATAATAATGGCATGGAAAATGGCATGGAAAACCTCTCAATGGCAAATACCCAAAGAGAGCGAATAATGCAGATATTGACAAAGCCCTTACCCACCAATGGTTAATGGCCTCTGGATTGAAATCAGAAACAGAGGGGTTTATCATAGCAGCCCAAGATCAATGCCTACCTACAAAGAACTACCAGGCCAACATATTAAAGAACGGCAGCTCCCCATTATGTCGTATATGCCAACAACAAAATGAGACCATCGATCATGTTGTCTCCATGTGCAGTCTGCTTGCGCCTACAGAGTATCTCAACAGGCATGATAGAGCTGCACAATATATTCACTGGGTAATATGCAAAAACCTGGACTTGCCCCAT
>NC_068988.1:9148266-9149152 GCF_001194135.2 Octopus bimaculoides
AAAATACTGTCTATGTGATCTCAAATTTTAAAGCAAACATAATTTTCTTATGGTTTCTTAAACATTCACTTGAACAAAACTGTACAAATCCAAATATATGGTACCCTAGGCATAACACCTACATGAACTTCTAACTTGTTGTCTCTTGAGGTCTCTGGGTGAGACTTGGATCCAACTTGTACAAATGCAAAACAAAAGTCAAACATAAAATAATAATAATAATAATAATAATAATAATAATAATAATAATAATAATAATAATAATAATAATAATAATAATAATAATAATAGAAGAAGGAGGAGGAGGAGGAAGACGGACATTTCTCCCATCCCTTTTTTTGTTACTATGCAAAAATTCTAGCAGACGCGTGGCCTAGGGCTTAAGACTTGATCAGACAGTTATAAGGCCGTGAGTTCGATTCCTAGACCGTGCTGTGCGTAGTGAACCTTAGGCAAGTTACTTCATATTAAGTCTACTGAATTGAAAGTCAATACAAACTGAGTGCTGATGCCTCTCTCTCCATCTCCCTTGGTGTGTGGGTGTATATATATATATATATATATATATATATATATATATACACACGCCCGCAAGCAGGAGAGAATAAATGAAAGTCAGAAGTAATTAACACAATTGGGCGGAGTTAGAAACATTTTAATGAGAGATCGACTCAGCCCCACATGACTTAAAGTTTCGTGGGTGTGTATGACATGCCCGATGTTAGGAGTGGCTTCTAGCAGCTGATGAAGTGCACGTGGCCTACACGCCTACCAAACTTCATGTCATGTGAAGGTGAGTCAAACCTGTTGTAATACACATGTGGGCGTGGTTGTGTGTGTGTATGTACACGCATATATATAATATATATATATATATATATATATA
>NC_068988.1:9151782-9154037 GCF_001194135.2 Octopus bimaculoides
TGTGTGTGTGTGTGTGTGTGTGTGTGTGTGTGTGTGTGTGTGTGTGTGTGTGTGTGTGTGTGTGTGTGTGTGTATAAGAAAATATGGCTTACCATTTGTGCTTCATTCCATTCATCCCAAAGGCCTACCAATCATCAAACAACCGTGTATAATAACATAAAGGAACAACTAATGTAAGCGGCTCGACCTACTAGAAATAGCAACTAAATCTCCCTCGAACCCCTCTTTACCATCTTAAAAAGAGGAGGACGTATTGAATGATGTTGGGTAGATGCCGTATTTGATTTGAATAAGACGTGAATGTCATGGATGGTAAGTCACTGATGTGAGATGCTATTTTCTTTCGTTTCTCTCACCCTGTTTCTCTTCCTATTTCTGTTTTTCTCATTTCTTTCTTTATCCTCTCTTTTTGTCTTTCATCCTCTCTCTCACTCTCTTCTCCCCTTTCTTTGTTTACTTTCCCAGTTACTTAACAGCACCGGGGTGACTGAAACAGGGTGTGCCATGCCAAGGGTAAAAGGAAAGAAAAAATGTCACGTTTAAATGTCAGTATGTTATGTTTCTACAACTATAAATAAAACTTTCGTCGCTACCCACAATTCAACGAAGGAACATCGAACGAACATGGTCCTTTGGTCTTCAAGAAATAACAGCCCAGATTTTCCTCACATCATATCTCATCGCTTTAAAAAAAGTAATAACATTGGATCCTTTAGTTATTGATACGCTGCGTTTGGTGGAGGCGCAAAATGGCCCAGTGGTTAGGGCGGCGGACTCGCGGTAATAAGATCGCGGTTTCGATTCCCAGACCGGGCGTTGTGAGTGTTTATTGAGCGAAAACACCTGAAGTTCCACGAGGCTCCGGCAGGGGATGGTGGCGAACCCTGCTGTACTCTTTCACCACAACTTTCTTTCACTCTTACTTCCTGTTTCTGTTGTACCTGTATTTCAAAGGGTCAGCCTTGTCACACTGTATCACGCTGAATCTACCCGAGAACTACGTTATGGGTACACGTGTCTGTGGAGTGCTCAGCCACTTGCACGTTAATTTCACGAGTAAGCTGTTCCGTTGATCGGATCAACTAGAACGCTCGTCGTCGTAAGCGACGGAGAGTGCCAACAATGCTGTGCACTGCTCCTTTGACCATAGGTGTGTCTAAACAACAACAACAACAGCAACAGAACAACAGGTATAAAGACTTTCTGCTTTGTTCAAATGCCGATAACCTGACATCACAATGCCCTTACAGATAGCAAAATACGAGCCAGAGAGTAAGTTTCTACGAATCTACTCGACACACCGGACATAGAAGTCAAATTTTCCTCACATCACATTTCTTTTTCTTAAAAAAAAAAAAAAAAAAAAAAGAAAGAGATACAGAAAAATGTAGCCTGGATAAGTCTGAATATACTTTTATCTAAAAATCAACCACACAAAAAAAAATTCATTCCAGGATTAAGAATCAGACCCACAAATAGAGGTTAGCGCGTTTTTGTTTGATTTATGCAAATTATCAAGGCCACAAATGAGCTTTATTCCTTCTGTATATGTTTATGCCTCTGGCTGCTGGAAATAGAGGATGTCTATAGAACTGATGACGCATATTGAGGCACAGAACACGCGAACACGACAGTCCTTTTCCGTAAAGGCATGTCACCTTAGGAAAATTATTGAATCTTGAGATTATCTCCCCTTCTCAAGTTAGGAGGTTGGTCCGCGGAGAGAAGGACAACATAAGCACATGAAGGCCCAAAACCAACCAAAGTCAAGTGGGGATCTTAATTCTGGCAACGGGTTAAGTATGCTACTTATCAAAAGCGGTGACCACAGGACAACTCTCAACCCTTTATGAAAATTCTGCATACAATCATCAGGTTAGAGTAAAAAAAAAAAAACAGGATACATAGTGAAATCGAACTCAATACCATGATATTACGAATCCCAGCACTTAAACCTCCATGTCTATGTACATATAGAAAAAAAAAAACCAACCTCCAGAGTTTGTTGTACGTGTGAACTGGATACGCGTTTGATGACACTTAAGGATTGCTTAGTTGTTAGTGCAATAAATCTATTTAGGTTTATCATGTTTGAATATTGTTGGTTCGTGCGATGGATTGATGGGGAGGGGCGGCGGCGGCGGGGGTGTTTGAAATCTGTTTCTATTGAAAGGATCGGCAGAAGAGTTTGTGTGTGTGTGTGTGTGTGTGAGAGAGAGAGAGAGAGAGAGAGAGAGAGAGAGAGAGAGAGAGAG
>NC_068988.1:9154378-9156110 GCF_001194135.2 Octopus bimaculoides
TATATATATATATATATATATATATATATCAACGTATGCGCGTTTATACACGCACACACATTCACATAATACATATACAAATGACACATACATATGTATTATATACACGTATGTATATATATCTATGTATGAATGTACGAATTTGTGCATGTTTGTATGTACTCACACGCATACATACACACACACGTAGAAAGAGAATGATTTACTTGGGCATTCACTGATTGATAGCACCATTTTCACAGAGAACAGAGAATATAGATCGTGAATAAACACTTGAAGACATCAGCAGAACGTATTCGTAACAAAATACACGGTGTTGTAGTTTAACCAGTTTGTGTCTGTGCGTGTGCGTGTGTACACTCATACAACACAGATACACCTCGTTTCTGTTTATTTTGTTCCTCCTCAGTGTTTTTTTAAACATACATTTTGCGTCTCTTTTATTATTAGGACGCTAAGGGTGGTGATTTCGTACAAATGTTTTGTGATATTTCTTGCGGCTCTTTACATAATGAGGTCAGACCCTGCCGAGTCAACTTTGCCTATCTCCCTTTCGGGAGTGGGATGGGGATGGGCCAATATAATCGATTTTCTCCGTTCTTCTACTCCTTAAAATTACGGGTCTTTTGCCAAAATCAAAAGAATTCCTATTACCAGGAGAGGTGATTGGCAAAATCGTTACAGTGTCGGGAACTGCGATATTTTAACCAGCCCATTATGTCCTGATTTCAAATCCGGCAAGGGTTCAACTGTGCCCTTCATTCTTTGGTGATCAATAAGACAATGTATCAATCAATCGATGTAATCCACTGATTCCTATCTCAAAGTCTGCTGGGTATTCAACCTTTCGGCTATGTATGTATCATACTTAATGCAAATACCTCTCAAAAGCCAAATTAACTGCCGTATTCGTCCTGAGATATATTTTATGGACGTGCAGTGTTTAAAAACACAAAATATATCAGCAGCAGACGAAAATCGTCCAGTGGTGCTGGTGGGAATGCGTGGTACGCATTTCTGTCTTTTTGAGCATTGTCAGTGGCACGTACCCACTGCCAACAGCAAGCATAGACAAAATCTGTCGCTATTGATATCATTTATCTTTTCTTACTCACTCATCAGACTGCAGCCATGCTGGAGCACCGTCTCGAAAGAATTTTTAATATAGAATGAATTAACCCCAGGACTTGAGTTCTTCTACTGTTTAACTACTTACAGAAATATAATAGGAACCTCTATGGAAACATAGGATAAAGTCCTAACGTTGATACAGGGTCAGCCGGCCGTTCAAGGGTACAGTCACGGAAAATCAGTTTCTACGAAATCAACTGCAGACCAACTTCTGGCCATAAAGCGACGATAAAACTGACAGAAAATTAAGGCGGTGCCCCAGCATGGCCGCAGCCCTACGATTGAAGCCATTAAAAGAATAAAAGGACAAGTATCTAGTGAGGGATCGAGCACGACTTGAGTTTAAAGAAGAGCAACCACAATCGAGTTTAACACAACCAACGCTTTGATCCCCCAGGAAAAAAGAAAAAAAGAAAAAAACACATACGCGGGGCTACCGAGCGAAGGCTATACAGCCATCCCCGTTTCTTGTCTATTAACACAATACCTGGGTGGGTGGTAGACGTCACAAGCTCAAACAACATACTTATCAAAAATACTTCAGTATTTTCACGGCAGTTCCTTTTTTTTTTTCTATTTCCATCTGAGCCCTCCCCGTCTT
>NC_068988.1:9158839-9159795 GCF_001194135.2 Octopus bimaculoides
ATATATATATATATATACGATACAGTACTGTTTCTACTTCGCGGATTTTCACCTATCGCGGGGATTCTGGGAACGTAACAGCCGCGATAGTCGAGGGATTACTGTGCATGTGTGTGTGTGCCAAGAGGCGAATAAATTAAGATATCATGTTTTAATTTTAGATTCCTTGTTGTTAAACACTTTAAGAAACATTCTAGTAGGGTTTCTTTGTGAAACCCTTTAAAACCTTATCAGTTTTACAGCGTCTCCCGCTTAATAACGCAGGCATCAGGGTCCCCTTATACAAGATAAACTTCGAAACAATTTATCAGTTTAACATATTTTCCAATTAAAGACGAAAATGTTGACGTTGAAAGGTCACACGCTACATACATACATATACAAAAACAAAAACAAAAAAACTCCCGAAAGGTTATCATTAACATCACTCCCTCCCTCTTACATCCAACAAATTAATAATAATCATCGAGACAAGCATGTTTCTATTTATTTATATATTTGTTTGTTTGTACAAGTAGAACACATTTATCGAGTTTAACATACAATCCTTCATCCAAGACAACCAAATATCTTGTAGAGATGTTTGGGAGTCGAGGACCCTCTCAAGAGGACATTGGTACCTTATCAGTGATACTGACATTAAATTTCAGGATCTTAGGTCGGTACTGAGTGACGAAGATGTCTTTGTTACTAGCCTTGTCGAAAAACCATTCTCTCTCTCTCTCTCTCACACACACACAGAGTATATATGAACTTGTAAGGCGAATCCCTTTTTGTAAACAAAACACGATTTAAGTTAGTACAAGATTTCAAGAACAAGGTTCATAAAACAGCACCGCCACCATTACTACTGGCACCATTAGTGATAACTGACAAACCTTGTAGCTCGGTGCCTGTCGGAACATGATTTATACAATAAATACTACACAAATATCATTCACTAAAATCATAAAGAT
>NC_068988.1:9160304-9165961 GCF_001194135.2 Octopus bimaculoides
ATATATATATATATATATACCACGGGCTTCTTTCAATTTCTGTCTACCAAATCCACTAACAAGGCTTTGGTCGGCCCGATGCTATAGTAGAAGACACTTGCCCAAGGTCCCACGCAGTGGGAATGAACCCGGAACCATGTGGTTGGTAAGGAAGCTACTTACCACACAGCCACTCCTGCGCCTACATAGACATAATATTTTGTTTTTATGTTCAGCAATGATAAAAACAATTTTACTTTAACCTGATGGGTTAGTCTATACTTTTGTCGAGTGCAAATTTATTATCCTCAAACAAGAATATGATTGACAGTAACTTCGAAGTTTCGGATAGCTAAGCCAGGGCAGTTCGACAATGGCTTAGCTGACCGAAACTTCAAACTCATTGTCAATAATAATATAAATAGGTATTGGATTTTGGGTATACGGTTAGTAGTGTGCCGATCAAAGCACTTACGCTGTTTAGGCTACCTGATGCTATTCACAGTTTTTAGTGCCATTGGATCTACGTCAGGAATTCTGCAGTGTTCGTTGAGTTTATAACGAACGATGGAAAAGGAAAATGAGTTCACGAGAATCTTTATTCATTACAGTCGAGACGAACGTTGTGATGAATACAGATTCTTGTGAGCACCATTCAGACGAAATGCCGCTAAGCATTTTGCCCAGCGTGCTAACGATTCTGGCAGCCCACCGCCTTTTTTTTTTAAATAATAATAATAATGATGATGATGATTTCACATTTTGGCACAAGGCCAGTAAGCTCGGTGGTGGAGCAAGTGGACTACACCGATCCCAGTGTTCAACTAGTACTTATTTTATAGGTAGACGGACAATTCGTCGACAGTTGGGCGACAGACATCTTACAGACAGGACAATTGACCGATTGGACAATTTACCGAAAAGACATGTCGACATTTTTTTAAAAAACAAAGTAAAAATTACGAAAGAGTTTTATTAGAATTACAAATAAAAACTATCTATAAAAAGATATTACGTACAATAGGTCGACATACGAAAGAAGCACAAAAAGTTTTGTTAGTCTTAAAAATAGAAATAAAGATATCACATACAATTATGGGCACACGCCCTTAAAAAATCAGACCTAGCTTCATCGTCGTAATTAAGAACAAAGGTTTTAAGTCTTAAGGCGAATGTATTTTTTGCTTTTCCTTGCCACTTCAACCCCCGATATGGCCAGTTCTGTTACCATTTCGGTGTGTAACCGTGCTATCCTAAGCTTCTCAATTGATTTGCATAAGTTAGGGTGATGGACGTTAACTTTTCTAGTGAAGGCGTGGTGCCACCATTCTAGAGAGTTGTTGTTTTTCGGGAGATCATTGAGAACGCGGTTGTAGCACGACCATAAAGAAATGTCGTATAGTGGTCGTCGACGTCAACCAGACTGCATGATTCCTACCCAAGTACAGTCAAAATAAGACAGGAATTCCTCCAAACTTTCATCAGTTTGAGCACTTAAAGAACGAAGGAATTGTTCAAACAAAGTAGCTAAATCATTCGGTGGTACGAAAGGTAGGTGGATGGACGTGTTCAGAAGGAACTGTGCTAATTTGATCATCAATCGTTGTAAGTCTAGAACTGCACAGTTTACGACTTGCGCATCTACAATAAGTCTTTTCTTTTCTGCTTCTATCAATAATATAGGCGCACCCTTTGTATAGAAGCTTTCTGCTTCCTCGTTTCGTTTTGAACTCCATGATCGATACTTCCGCATGTCGACTTATTGTCCAATCAGCCAATTGTCCAATCGGCTAATTGTCTGTCGACAAATTATCTGCACACGAAAGGTAAAGTCGACCTCGACGGAATTTGAACTCAGGACGTAAAGTCGGACGAAAGGCTGCTGGGGCCCGGCATGCTAATTATTCTGTCAGCTCGCCGCTTCGGTGACGGCGATGGTGGTGGTGGTGGTAATGATGATGATGATGATGATGACGACCACAACGACGATGATGATGGTGGTGGTGGTGGTGGTAATTTTAAGCTCAGATTATTTTGGGATAACGCATCAAAGTCGAGAAATTCTTTATCGGAAAATCTTCGGGGCCGGAGGTGCTCCGGATTTTAAATATTTCCGGATTTCAGAATCATTGTATATTTGCATCTATATAATAGGATAGAAGCCTGAACATTTTACGCATTTTTATATTTTATAATACTGCCTGTGTATCTACCGTGACGATAGCAACTTTACATAAATTTGGCGTTAATCTACTTTCGCACGATATGTTAACAGTTTCGCATTTTCCCAAACGCAAATCTACGAAACGTTACCTTTTCACTCTTGGTTGTCATCCACAAATCTTTCTGTTGCCCTTTAACTTCAAGTTGTCAGCCGCATACAACAGATATACGTCCATTTTTGCTTCATACACTTTCGTTTTATATATACTCTTACAACCCTGCGCTTTCTGTTTGATGCTAATCTTTCTGAGAGCTTTTTAAGAATTTTTCTACTTGTAGCGTTTCACCCACACGAAGTAAAATATTAGGGATAAAAAGCAACCCCCCTACATACACACAAAAGTGGATTTGGGATGTTTTCAAATTTCTTGATTTCGGAAAAAAAAAAAAAAAACGGGATGGCCGGACTGGAATGTTTTCGATCCTGCGAATTTACTCATTTAAGATCGCTATGGCGCTAAACGGTAACAGCCAGTGACGGCGACAAGAATATTAAAAAAAAGAGTTGATACCAACCCACTTGAGACCACCACTCCTGGTTCTATGAAACAGGTTTCCTGTTCTAAAGTGATCTTGATTAAAACCTTCCATCAAAAATTTAATGTTAATTGATGTTCAAAATACCAGATTAATAATGAAGAAGTTATTTTACTAAATTCTACATTATTTTCAAAATTAATTGCAAACAGGGTATTTTAACAGGAATATGGTAATAAAATGGTTAACACATCACAGGCGTGGCTGAATGGTTCTCCTTTTTCTTTTCTTTTTTTTTCATTTTTTTTTTCAACAAAATCTTGCATTTGTTTCATTTCAAGCCTTGTTAACATCTAAACATTGTTATATTCACAACAGAGACAAGACTAAGGTTATTATCCCACTTTTATGACTCTCTCTTCCCCACCCCTACTCGCCCTTTCCTCTTCTGCTTACTACTACTACTACTACTACTACTACTACTACTACTACTACTACTACTACTACTACATCCTAGCTTTCATTGTATATTTTACCAGACAAAGAAAAGTAAAGGGCAAATAACGGTGGCGGTATCAGCAGGGGGATATACAGAGCAAACAAATAAAAAAGAGAACAAAATAAAGAGATACAGGAAAAGAATAAAGATTCATGAAAACGAAATAAGAAAATTGTTTAGTTAAAACAGCCGCCGCCAGGTAAGAAAGAACCATTATGGCCGAGCAACTGACTCAGTTCTTGAGGCCAAATAAAAAATATGTCCAATCTAACAGAGTTTTCTAAAATCACTGGAGCTTTCTGAAGTCTCGTTACATTGCTTTAATCTTAAAGTAGGGACATTCATCATACTCCCCCGCAAACTAAATCCACCATGGAACAGCGCTGCTTCTCTCATGAACACGAGAGTATCCTTTTGGATAGAGGACATGTTGAAAGGTCAGAAACCTTTCTGTCAATGCGCAACGGTGGGAACGAAAACAATAAAGAACATTGTTTGTAAAGTGACTCTCTTTTTGAGATGTTGTTTTGCCGGAAGGAAGACGGTTTTTACAAACCGAATATCTCCATTAGAAATACTACAGTATTAGTAAACATTATGGGTCAATATATTTACAGAATTACGTTTTGTTGTTGTTTTTTTCTAAGAAATTGACCAATACCTGAAGCTTCTGTTTCCCGAGCGATGCCGGAAATCCAGCCGATTTGTGTATGTGTGTTGTGCCTGTCATCGTGTGTGTACATGCATACATATGTAGGTAGTTATACACACACATCCACATGGATAGAGATACACATGTATACACACATTCATTTATATCGTTGCTATTATGCAAAAGTACGTGCAAAACGTTGCTTTTTTCGAAAACGGAAAAATAGTTTCACCATTCCATAGCAAAACCATTGTAGTACACTTTCACAATTTTTTATATTTTGGCATCTGAAGCAGCGGGAGATACGATAGTTTGACCAAAAGAACCGGCTATTGTAAGTAAAAATAAAGATTGAAAACAAACGCATTTGACCAAGTTTGGACATACGACAGTTTAACATAATAGCAACGATTATGAATTTATCTGTGTGCATCTGTTTGTACATACACATCTAAGTATACATACATGTGTGTATATATATATACACATATATATACACACACACACACACATATATATATGTATATATATATATATATATATATACACACATATTCATAATACATATATGTATATTTACTTTTAATTTTTCACTTGCTTCAGTTCTTAGGCTGCGGCCATGCTGGAGCACGAATTGTTTTTAGTCGAATGAATCGACCACAATCCTTCTTTTTCTTTTAAGCCTGGTACTTATTCTAGCGATATCTTTTGCCGAACCGCTATGTTATGGGGATGCAAACATGTGCGTATGTATGTATGTATGTATGTATGTATGTACACACAAAAATGGAATTAGTAGCGGGAAAAGGCTGCTAGGTGCCCTCACACACACACACACACACACACACACACACACACACACACACACACACACACACACACACACACACACACACACACACACAAATATATACATATATACTAATATATCTAAATAAGTTGTTTGATGCACATACACCGATACACACATACTGATAGATCTAAATAAGTTGTTTGATGCACATACACCAACACACACATACACACACAGCAGAGAGTTAGTGAAGGAGTAAGTAAGTCCTACGATAGTAACACCTATCATATTCGTTAGTAACACTGTAAGCAGTTGATAAGTAGGGTTTGTTCATATCGCAAGATTTGCTTAACAGACGGTGTCGGCGACTTAACATACAAATGTTACAAATGTTGAGGGAGAGTTCAACAAGGGAGTTAATCGTTTCTCCGGCGGCTCTTATTCAAGCAACTTTGTTATTCTATTCACACTCCTTCTTTCTTACATCATTTTTTTCCCTCGGTTATTTTCTGAACACCCCACAGCAACAATTATAATTATCACTTGAAGCTAACCACCAAACAGAATCTGCTTATCGCCATTGCACGCACAAACGAATTTTCTTCTTCTTTCTACAGAAGACTGGATTTCTTCTGTATGCGAAAGTGAAGTCGAGTGTATAGTTAAAACGATTGCTTTCCAACCAAATGGTTCTTGGTTCAGTCCCACTGCGTGGAACGGTGGGCAAGTGTCTTCTACTATAACCCCAGACCGACCAAAGCTTTGCAAGAGTATTTAGAAAACAGAAACTGAAAGAATCCCGTCGAATATATATATATATGTGTGTGTTAAATAAAATGAGACAACAAAGCCAAGGGTGTGTGGAATTTTCAGGACATTTATTAAGACTTACAGCTGTTTCTGGGATATTAGGGATATCCCTTCATCAGAGACGACATGAGATGGTTAAATAGAGGGAACTACGGTCCGTCCATAGCACTTACATAGCGCTACCTGCCATCTTGCGTCTTCTGGATACTAATACCTCCCATATA
>NC_068988.1:9166032-9174569 GCF_001194135.2 Octopus bimaculoides
TATATATATATATATATATATTCTTTTTTTTCATTCTGTCATTTAACTACGGCCATGCTGGAGCACCGCCCTTAGTCGAACAAATCGACCCCAGAACTTATTCTTTGAAAGTCTAGTACTTATTCTATGGATCGCTTTTGCCGAACCGCTAAGTTACGGGGACGCATCGGTTGTCAAGTGATGGTGGGGGTACAAACACAGACACACACATATAAATATATAACGGGCTTCTTTCAGTTTCCTTCTATCAGATCCACCCACAAGGCTTTTGTCGAGCCAAGGCTATGGTAGTAAACACTTGCCCTAAGTGCCACGCAATGAGACTGAACCCGGAACCACGCGGTTGGGAAGCAAACTTCTTACCACAAAGCTTCACCTTCACCTATGCATATAACATTTACTGGGCTTCAATATTGAAAAGAACGGGTTATTTATAATCTTGCTACTGTTGTATTACTTGAAAGGTTTTGTTTTTTTTAGACAAATCTTTCAGCTGATTAGAATTTGCTGAAAGAAAACTATACGGAAGCTTTTATCGTATTTTACATAAATAACTAATAATATTTAGTAGGTTTCACGTTTCAATAGTAACAAAAATGGTTTATTTGTAATCTTGCCAACGTTGTATGAGCTAATGTTTTTTTTTTTAATAAATCTCTCAACATAATAGGATTTAGTGAAAGGAAACTATGCGGAAGCGTCTACCAGCATATGTATAACCAACTAATAACACTTAGTGGCTTTCGTGTTTCAATACCGACAAGGGTTATTTGTAATCCTGATTGCGTTGTATGAGCTGAAGTTTTTTAAACAAATCTTTCAACACATTACAATATTTTAAAAAGTGTATTATAATCATATATAAACAAACACGAAAGCAAGCGAGCTTATTATTATTACGATTATTATTATTATTATTATTATTATTATTATTATTATTATTCTTTTAAAATTAGACTTTAAACTTTAAGCTCTTATATCGCTGTGAATTGTTGTTTGACTTTGTTTCATTTTTGACTGAACGTAAATAAACAGTTTCGAAACTTCGTAGTTAAAATTATATCGTTTAAGTTACAACACTTAAAATAGACATAGTTGTTTATTTTCTTAACGTACTAAATAAACTCCGGTCATATGGTTACCACACTTGGTGACCATTTTTACGGTCAGTCATAGAAAAGGATTAAAGTACATCTAAATATTGAGCGAGGTTACACAAACTTGAAAGAAAGAAAAAAAGGTTTCTTTATTTTTTTTTCTGTTTTTTCGTATTCATTATAGAAAAACAGAATTTTTCAATTACTTTATACTACATACGGTTCAGAGGTGTGATGCCACGAGTTTTTGAGAAAAGTCAGAAAATGGTAAGATGGCGCAGGAGTGGCTGTGTAAGTAAGTAGCTTGCTTACCAACCACATGGTCCCGGGTTCAGTTCCACTGCGTGGAACCTTGGGCAAGTGTCTTCTACTATAGCCTCCGGCCGAACAAAGCCTTGTGGGTGGATTTGGTAGCCGGAAACTGAATTATAACAGAAGACGAAACAGAAATAGCGAAACAGTTTTGTTTGGCACCACCGTGTATTCTACGGCAGGTCGTGTCTTTTGACACAAATTCAGAAGATGACGCAGCACTAAAAGCTATCGGCAAAAAATGGAACATGATCTGGAAATGTAAACGAATATTTGCAGACGTATGAGTGTTTGGTAGGGAGTGGTTCGAAGTGGATGGCATAATTCGATATGAAGGAAATTGTAGACGGAGAGTTAAATTTTCTCTGAAGTCAAGGCCATTGCGTTTAACAAAAGTTATATAGCAGAAATGAATGATGTTAAAGAATAATCTAAGAAAATTGGTAATTGGCACAGAATTCTTAAGTTTTCATGATTAGGTGAGGATTTATGTAAATCTTTCGGATGAAAAAGAAAATATGATACCAAAGTAGTTATGAAGAACAAGCAAACAGAATGGGAGTCTTTGAATCTAGCAATGGAACTGGTTGTCTCAGATGACACGTGTAGTTGCTGAACACAGAATTTGCATCAGATCAACTCTGGCATCGCCAATTACTACTACTACTACTACTACTACTATGAGAGAGAGAGAGAGAGAGAGAGAGAGAGAGAGAGAGAGAGGGGGAGAGAGAGAGAGGGAGGGAGAGAGAGAGAGAGAGAGAGAGAGAGAGAGAGAGAGAGAGAGAGAGAGAGAGAGAGAGAGAGAGAGAGAGATGTATCACCAGTTTCGTATTTATGTAAGAAGCCACTGTGAGTATTACTCCGAAGCAGCTATCCATGTCAGGGGCCTTATAGTAAGTACCCTACGGTACTATGGCTCATTAGAGTGGGGTCGGTCGTTAAAATGGTGCCTGGATGACAACTGTCGACACAATGCAGGGTTGCTTGGTAACCTCATTGAGTGAGATTTTTGCATTCTTTATTGGTTTTAAACATAAGTGAATAATACTGTACGTAGTTACTATCGCAGATGTCTTCGATTTCTCTTACCCAGATTACAGTACATCTAATCTCTCTATATAAAGATGAGAATGTGTCTGTCTGTGCGAATCCCTAAAACTCGAGAACTACACAACCAATTTCATTCAAGTTTTACACATACATTACATACAGTCCATGGAGTGTCAGGGGCCCAAAAAAGGTTTTCAACTTTTTTGCCTACAACGTCGACTACTATGAACTTTTGGATGTCACAGACCAGGCTTGAAGCTTACAAAATTCCTACGCTCGGATCGGATATTTGTGTGTGTGTGTGTGTGTGTGTGTGTGTGCAGGCGCATGTCTGTTTGTTCCTACCTAGCTTGATAACCGGTGTAGGTTTATTTATGTCCCCGTAATCTAGCGCTTCGGCATAATGGACCGACAGAATAAATACCAGAGTTTAAAAAAGAACAGGTTCTAAGATTGACTTGTTCGACCAAACTTTTCACGGCAGTGCTGCAGCGTGGCCGCAGTCCAATGACTAAAACAAAGAAAAAGATAACAATGAGTGATACACCACCACCTCCACTGCTGCTACTACTACTACTACTACTATGCTATTCTATGATTGTACGGCCGATAGTTTAGGACGTCCTTGTTGACATTCACGATTCTAATCACCGAAGCGTGACTGACTGATCCTCGCCTCGACCGCCACCAGCAACGTAGTAAGGAAGTGGTTCTTTAAACCACTCGACCGTACAATGGAAATGAAATCTACTTTTCTGCTCGATATCTGCTGTGGGATTTCATCTCATTATTTTTAAGAAATAAATTTTTAGTCACAAAGATACTCACCACCACCGGTCACTCTGATTTTTAGGGGTCTTTCATCTTTCCGAGCTCAATTCGTGAGTACTGACACGAAAATCTACTTTTAAGTTGATACAATCAAACGCATACATACACATATACGTACATGCACATATATACATACATACATACATGCATGCATATAAATAGACATATATACGTAGTTGTTCTCAAGTGTCACTTAGTAAGCGTGACACATCTTCTAGAGGCGAATACCATACAATATATATATTGTATGGTATTCGATATACCTGTATTAGCCTATGGTGTTCAAATACAGTCCCAATGACCACTAGGAATGATTTTCCCCAATTTTTTTTTAATGAGTGTGTGTGTTTAATTTTCCTTCTTGTTTCAGTCATTTGACTGCGGTCATGCTGGGGCACCACCTTGATGGGATTTAGTCGAGCAAATCGACCCCAAGACTTATTTCTTTTAAAGTCTGGTACTTAATCAGTGTCTTTTGTCGAATCGCTAATTTACAGGGACGTAAACGCACCATCAGCGGTTGTGGAGCGGTGGCGGTGGGGGATAGAGACACAAAGGCGCACACATATTGATTCCGAATGTAAAACATACGTGCACACCATCAATAATAATAATAACGATGATGATGATGATGATGATTTCAAATTTTAGCCACAAGGGTAGCTTGGGGGTGGATTAAGTCGATTACATCGACGCCAGTACGTAACTGGTACTTATTTAATCGACCTCGAAAGGATGAAAGGCAATCGGCGGAATTTGAACTCAGAACGTAAAGACTGACGAAACACTGCAATCCATTTTGCCAGGTATGCTAACGATTCTGCCAGCAATAATAATAATAATAATAATAATAATAATAACAATAACAATAATAATAATAATAATAATAATAATAATAATAATAATAATAATAATAATAATAAGTGAAGGTGGAAAGTGCTATCTCCCAGCGAATTTGCGAAAAGACGGGTGACTGGTAAAAATGGTTGGGTTGAACGGTCCTACTTAAGTGTACGCCTTTAGATTTGGAGAGCAAGGGAGGAAGAGAGAGAGCTCGTAACATTGGTGGTCAGGATAATCTGAGATCTGTGGAGTCCTTGATTGGCCCTAGCTAAAGTTTCCCCTTTAATCAGGAGAACTGCATCATTTATGTTATCACATTCTTTGTCAACTATGTGTATTTTTATCCCATTTTACCCTCTACCCCTTTCATAAACCCCCACACAAATTGCTGCCTGTCCTCGTGTCATCTATATTCCTGTCGCAACTAGAAACTATTATTTCTTTATCTATTTGTACACAATAACGACAAAAAGACACAAAAAAATCCTAACCCGATATTGTTTTAATAAGTGTTTAATCCCGTGACATATTAATTTGTGCTTTTCCTTTTATTGGTCTTATCACAATGACTCTCCGGACTAGTGACACGTGTAAACTATGTTTAGCTGATAAGTAGTGCATATAAATAACAACAATGGACATGAATACTAACCATAGATCTTCTCAGATAAATTAGGCACAGTAATTATCGATTGGATTATATTAAACTCAACTATTTGCTGTCTTACTATTTTATTTATATCACAGAGTTTTGATTAGAATAATTTTCAACAAACATCCTCAAAACTGACATCGGTCGAAAATATGGATAAAAACCATTAAAAGATAATTAGATTGATAATCTTTTAATAATCCGAATATATTTCTTGTGGATTAGTGTATCTCTAACTTAGGAATGCTAATATTCTTTTCAGAACATGCTGGGAACTTAGATTAAACTTCACCGGTCTTTCAAGAAGATTTAGCCACTTTTGTTACCATATTCCAGTTAAAAATGCATTGCATTTGTTTTAATTAATTTAGCAAATAATGAAGAATTTAGCAAAATATCTTTGTCGATAATAAACTAGTATTAAGGCAGCGAGCTGGCAGATTCGTTATAGCACGCCGGGCGAAATGCTTAGCGGCGTTTCACCATCTTTACGTATCGAGTTCAAATGCCGTTGATATCGACTTTGCTTTTCATCGTTTCGGGGTCGATAAAATAAGTACCAGTTGCGTACTGGGGTCGATTTAATCGACCTACATCCCAGAATTCCTGCCCATGTGCCATAATTTGAAACCAAGATTAAGCTAGTATTTGAAACATGAAATTTCATGCGAAGCTTTAGAAGTTTGCTTCCCCACCACATGATTCTAGGTTCAATCTCACTGCGTGAGGTCTTCAGCAAGTTTCTTCTACTACAGCCTCGGCCTATAGTAGACGGAAACTGGAAGAAGCCCTTCGTGCATGTGTGTGTGTGTGTGTGTGTTTGTATCTGTTCGCCACCACTGCTTGACAACTCGTGTTAGTGTGTTTACGCCCCCGTAACATAGCGATTCGGCAAAACAGAGCAAAAAAAAAAAGCTAAATACTAGAGTCGGTTCGTTTGATTAAAATTCTTCGAAGCGGTGCTCCAGCATGGCCGCAGTCTAATGACTGAAACAAGTCAATGGATAAAAGATTAAGAATTTAGTAAAATAATTTTGGTATTATTAATAGTTGGAGTTTGAAACATAAATCGACGACGATGATGATGATGATGATGATGATGATGATGGCCATCGCGTCAAAATGGTAGAATTTGTTGTTGTTGTTGCAACTGTTGTAAAATATATCAATGTTTGTAGAGACGATGCTATTCAGCGAAAAGTAAACATCGCTTTTCACAAGCTTCATTCAATCCCAGCATGCCACTGCGTTTCACGTCTGCTTTAACACACCTAGTATATATTAACAGGTGAAAAACAGGAACCGGTGCCAAAAAAATAGATTCTAGCGAAGAAAAATTGTAAAACCAGTTTCCATGCAGCAATATGGTAAACCGATATCTTGAGGAACTCGTAGAGAGAATCAAGGAAAGAAGAGGAATAATATGAACAGCAGATTTTTGTTAAAATTACATAAGGATCTCCGTCAGTTGTAACGATGAGTAGTAATTCATAATGTCTGATCATCTGAATTACCTGTACATTTGTATTAACGCGTTAGTGACTGAGTACTCCACAGACATTTGATCCATTTAGAGTTATAACTGGCCCTTGAATTATCGATACAATTCATTGATAGGCTTCTACATAGTTTCCGACTTAGTAAAACTTCATGCATAACGTTTGTGTCGATTATTTCATTCTCATATCATTCCCTTGTTATGTTATTTCCGACAACAGTTAAATAGTGATACATACTGTACACCATTCAATAAAAAAAAATGTTACATATTTCTACATTTTCTCCTAATTATTTCCCTTTTACTTTAACAGTTGCTCGATTCTGCTGCAAGAGATATAAGAACAAAATTTGTCCGAGATGTTACGCAGCAGGATCGAACCTGTTACCTCATAATTAGGAGGTGAACGTCTTGAGTCCTCGGCCATGCTGGAGAATACGACATATCACATAATAAAACAAGAAACTATAACGATTTAGAAACTTCGAGAAACGAGAAATAATTCGTTTTAAATGGTAGAACTCGAAGTAGATAAAGCTATAATTAATATCGAGTAAATATTGGTTAAAAAAAACTTCTGACTAGGAAAAAGTGACAGCTGCCAGTGGGTTCGTACCCCATGGGCAGCATTCGCCTTTTTCCATCCAAGGTTTTCTTTTTAACCCTATGTTCTTTAGTTATAGCTGTATCTACTTCGAGTTCCACCGCTCAAAACCAATTATTACAAGGCTTGTGTGAGTAGAATATGGTGAGGGAAAGAAAATTACCCTAGATGCCACGCTGCTCAAAACTGCAAATCGTATTTCTCAGTGACTTGGCCATACTTCAGAACGACATAACAAAGTTTGTCATAAGAGAAAAGAAAAAGTACCCAAGATGCCTAACAATGGAATCGAACCCGTCACTTCAAGACTGCGAAGCATATTTCTCATCCTCTGGGTTATACTGTAAGAACACAACATATCACATTGCCATAAAACAACGCAACTACAAGTGACACTCTGATTTATGACTTACAAAGAAATATAAAACCTGTCTGTTGATATTTATCTCAGTGAATCAGAGATTAAAGACACAGGCTTGGCTGTGTGGTTAAGAAACTCGCTTTGCAACCACGTGCCTTCGGATTCAATTCTACAATGTGGTGTCTTATACTATAGCTCTGAACCGATCTAATGCCTTGTGAATGAATCCGGTAAATGGAAACTCTGTATGTGTGTTTCTGGTTGTCTCTCCACCACCGCTTGACAACCGGTATTGGTTTGTTTAAGTCAGTATAACTTAGTGGCTCGACAAATGGGATAAATATTGGGGTCAATTCATTCAACAAAACCCTTACAAATATCTTATTTCTCTAAGTGCCGATTCATTCTCATATCATTTCCTTATGTTATTTCCTGCGACACCTAAACAACGCGTACAATATACCAATCATAAAAAAGGTTACATGTTTCTATAACACATTCCCCTAATTATTTCTCTTTAACTTTAACAGTCGCTAAATTCTGGCGCTAGATATATATACTGATATATATTTCTACTCATACATCCACTTCTCTCGACGATTTTACACAAAACACCATAAAATGAATACGCACAAAACCATAGGATATGTACAGTATATTAATTCAGCGTCTCATCTGAATCTATTTCTACAATTTATTCGATAATCTTATCATAAAACAGCCATAAATTTTCAATCGTTTTCCACTTTTCTATAAAGCAAGTCATTGTCGTTTTTGATTACCTGTAAGTTTGATTTTCACTATCAGAATTTTGACTCATCCGGTTTAAAGTCCGCCATTTGTATCTATGTTTGATGTACTTTATTTAGTGTAACCACTCTTCTCAGATCAAGGTCACCACGATTAAATCTGAATCTGATATCATTCTTAAAAATAGAGAATGGATCTTTTTTAAAACGGGGGCCACATCTTTCATTAACGAAACACTTTGAAACTTGGAACACTGGTAGAATGTGTCATATAAAACATCTTTTTCTCTTAGTCTTCTTAAAAAAAAAAGAAATCCATAAATTATTCCATGTTAAAGTTGTCGTATTTCTGTAATTTCAACCAATCACTGACGTCCATTCAGCCGATATACATTAAGCGCCGACTACATAAACAAACGATTCTGAAACAATTAACCCTAACCCTAACCCTAACCCTAACCCTAGGGTTAGGGTTAGGGCTAGGGTTAGAGTTAGGGTTAGGGTTAGAGTTAGGGTTAGGGTTAGGGTTAAAGCAAA
>NC_068988.1:9175583-9182161 GCF_001194135.2 Octopus bimaculoides
ATATATATATATATATATACGACGGGTTTCTTTCAGTTTTCGTCTACCAAATCCACTCACAAGGCTTTGGTCGGCTCGAGACTATAGTAGAAGATACTTGCCCAAGGTGCGACGCAGTGGTCCTGAACCCGGAAACATGTGGTTAGGAAGGAAACTACTTACCACACACCCACTCCTGTGCCTTTTGTTCTTCTTAATACAACTTTAGTTCACAGAACTGCGACCGGCCAATTGTAAATATGTAAATAAGATTGAATACTGAATGCTGGGAAGGTTTTTAAAACAACCGCCTATCCACCCGTCGACACAATTCCTTAAACAAATCCAATCGTCTGGTTCTGATTGTAATTCTAATGAGAATTAGTCACTGGACATGAGAAATGCTACCAATTACTATTTGTTACTGTTGGTTAGCTTCTACCTCTCTACTACTACTACTACTACTACTACTACTACTACTACTACTACTACCACCACCACCACTACTACAAGCACCGTCACTACCACCACCACCACCACTAACAACAACAACAACAACACAGGTATCATTAACACTGCTTCTCTCACTTCAACCACAATTTACATTAGCTGTACCGCTACCATCTTCACCATCACGAGCAACACTACTACCACCCCTGTCACGGCCACAACCACAACGACGCCCACCACCACCACCACCACCACCACCATCATACGTATCATTACCACTGCCTGTATAACTCCAGCCAGAATCAAACATTATCGGTACCGCTATCACAACCATCATCACTATAGATACCACCACTACCACAGCTGCTGCTGCTGCCGCCGTCCCCATGACCATCACCAACACAACACTACTGCCGCTACGACCGTCCACCAACACAAACAACCGCAACCACCACGACTGTCGCCGCCACTAAAACCACCACCACCACCACCACTACAATTATTACTAGCAAGTCAAAATAATCTCCCCCTGGGGGGGGGGGTCTTCATTAAATATCGCCATAGTCTTTTACTGCCTCTAAATGTGATGGAGTTGTAATGAATCTAGACAAGTTACTGTAATGGAGAAAGGAAAGAAGGAAGGAGGGTTAAATAGTGAATGAAGGCACAAGAAAAGAACGAAAAGAAGAGAGAAGAGAAGAAAAGCAGATTGTAAATGAAGGAAAGCGAAAAAAACATATATATATAAATATAAAGAGAACATAAAATGCTGCCAAGATAAGAGTTGGATGGTGAGAGGTGGGGGTTGTGATGTGGCGGCGGTGGTGGTGGTGGTGGTAGTGGTGGCGGCGGTTGGTTTGAATGAGTAATGGCTGACTATCAGGAAAGTCGATGCTACTGGAGGTTATCGTCTTGGTATATCAATTGCAACGCATGGAGGAGGATGAGGATGAAACGCAGATGATGGTGGTGGTGATGATGATGATGATGATGATGATGGTGGTGGTGGTGGTGGTGGTGATATTGATGAGACGCCGACGATGATAGTGATGATGATGATGAAAGTGACGACGATGATTGTTTTTGATAATTATGGTGATGGTGGTGATGACGACGATGGTCGTGGTAGCAGCAGCAGCAGTAGTAGTAGTAGTAGTAGCAGTAGTAGTAGTAGTTGCAGTAGTAGCAGTAGTAGTAGTAGTAGCAGCAGTAGTGGCATAACAGCAGCAGCAGCAGTAGTAGTAGTAGTAGTAGTAGTAGTAGTAGTGGTAGTAGCATGAACCGTCTAAGCCAGTGGTTCCTAGCCTTTTCACTACCAAAGCCCCTTTCTATTTAAATGAGTTTTCCCACAGACCCCAGGACATTGAAAGGCCTATCAGCTTAACATACTGACGGACCGGACCCCCAGTACTACCTTGGGAACCACTGGTCTAACCCTTCTCTTGGCAAATTTTGAAGTTGGAGAGACAATTCAGAATTAGGAACGAAACTGGCAGAGTTGACGACGACGGCTATCATCATAGTTTTTACATTATCGTCAAGATAGCATTGACCATGTACCGTGGTTCAGAAAAGTTCGTTTCGCAACCACGAAGCCCAGGGTTAAATGCTGCCGTGTGACGTCATGCGTTACGTATCATTTACCATAGCCTCGTGTCGACCCGAAGCTTTGTAAGTGAAATTGGAACAATTTCGTCAGGCTTGACCTTGAGTTTCGTTAAATTACTTTGGTCAACTTAGCCATTCATCCTTCGGATTGGATGTAATCGACCTCACCCCAACTCCCAGCAAATTTCAAGCCTTGTGAGATTTTCCTCTTCCTCTCCATTATTATCATAATCGTCGTCGTCGTCGTCGTCAAAAGGTGACGGTAGAGAAGGAATGCTGCCTTGCAACAATTTTATTGCAAGGTGGGTAAGCAAGCGCCTATCGATTGAAGGAGGACGAAAGGTGCTTGCCGTAGTGGTCAGGGCGACCGTGGTTTTGTGGGGGTCTCCTCAAACAGCTATAAGAAGTCTCCCTCTTTTAAGGAATTTGGAAATTTATATTCTAATCGTTTTTATTTAACTGCTTACACACTTCTATTTATGTAACCCCATAAGGATTTGTGCTGTACCGTCCCCAATATTTTTTGTGAAACCTTAGTGGTGAACAAAGAAAACGTCATTCATCATCATCGTTTAACGTCCGCTTTCCATGCTAGCATGGGTTGGACGATTTGACTGCGGATTGGTGAACCAGATGGCTACACCAGGCTCCAATCTGATTTGGCAGAATTTCTATAGCTGGATGCCCTTCCTAACGCCAACCACTCCGAGAGTGTAGTGGGTGCTTTTACGTGCCACCGGCACGAAGGCCAGTCTGGCAGAATCGTTAGCATGCCGGGCAAAATGCTTAGCGGCGTTTCGTCTGTCTTTACATTTTGAGTTCAAATTCCACCGAGGTCGACTTTGCTTTCATTCTTTCGGGATCGATAAAATAAATACCAGTTGAGTACTGGAGTCGATGTAATCGACTTACTCCCTCCCTCCCTCGAAATTACTTGCCTTGTGCCAAAATTTGAAATCGTTATTAATTTGGTTTGTCTCAGGTTCGGTCTTATTCCTGGTAGGAATTATGTGGGTAGCGAGTTCCTACCTGTAACCTTAAGTATCAACAAGTATTTAGCAGCCTCTCAAGTGATTAGAACCCGCTTGATAATCGTTGCTGTGCCTTAGAGACAAACTTTCTGCAGGATCTCTACCGGGCATTCTGTTCCAATCTCCTTCAGCCATTTGTCTATATTTTGGCTTCCTGTTCCCAACACACCAATTATTATAGGCCCGACCTTTACTGTTCGCATGCTCCAAATTCTTCCTATTTCAAATTTTAAGGGATTGTAGTTTTTGATTTGATTTGATTATTATTATTATTATCATTATTAGTGTTGTTGTTGTTGTCTGAAGAAAGCCAAAGAAACAAGGCGTGGTAGGGATCGTATCTGGAATACAAGATTGAAATAGGACACATGGCCACAACCATTGGAGAGATTCCTTAAAGAAATATTTTAAAAGGAAAAAGCAATATCTGCACCACCCCACCACCACCACCATCTTCACCATCTTCACCATCATCATCATCATCATCATCTCCACCACCATCATCATGATCAACATCATCGCCATTGCCACCAACAGCATTATCAGCATCATCACCAATATCTCTAGAACCACCATCATTATCATCATCCCCACCGCCATCACCACCATCACAATCGTTCCAACTGTCTAAATAGTCTTTGCTTTACAATCATTATTTACGTTCAGTCTGACAAATTATCATTAAAGTTATTATAATAAACATCACCATCACCACCACCACCACCACCACCACAAGAACAACATTATTTTTGATTATCATCGTCATTGTAGTGGTGGTGATCGTAGCCATTTTCAATCATTACGTGGTTCATTATACTTCCAACCCATGCCAGCAAGGAAAACAGGCATTACACACAATAAGCGATATTAGTGTCTCTTGTTTCTCACAACGATGGTGATGTTGCTGCTGACAACGACAATCATCATCATCATCAACATCATCGTCATCATCATCATCGTCATAGAAGGTCGAGGTCTTGTAACTAGTTTTATCTTAATTGGTAACATCTTTAAAGAATTTCTTGGCAACGAAGAAAAGCGATGGGGGCGCATGCACGCGCGTGTGTGTGCAAGAGAGAGAGAGAGAGAGAGAGAGAGAGGAGGGGAGACAGAGAGTCAAGATACGTAGAGAAAAAGAAGACAGTGCCATACAAAATGGACGTGAGAGATCGTAAGGAGTACAATGCGTGAGACGATAATCAGGGTGAAACTATTCATACGTACGTAGCTATGTATGTATGTATGTATGTGTATGTATGTATGTATGTATGTATGATGTATGTATGTATGTATGTATTTATATATGTATATATGTAGGTATGTATGTACGATGTATGTATGTATGTATGTATGTATGTATGTATGTATGTATGTATGTATGTTTGTATGTATGTATGATGTATGTATACATATGTATGTACGCATGTATGTTTGCATGTATGTATACATATGTATGTACGCATGTAGGTATGCATGTATGCATATGCATGTCTGTGTATGTATGTATGTATGTATGTATGTATACACAGTGAGAAAGCGAAAGAGAAAAAGAGGGAGAGAGAAGAGTAACATAATGAAAACGATAAGCATATAGAAGGGATACGTGTGTGTATATATGTGTGTGTATATACACACACACACACACAGAATATATCTTCGTAAAATACACTTGTAGATATGAAGACTGGTTTTTTAGGGCGTCAGAAGAAAGTCAAACTAGAGGATTATTAGGAAAAAGAACGAGATAAACAACAATAAACAGCTGACAGAGACGAGTAGATAACTAGTAAACACAGAGGCTAACGAAGGTAAAAAGTGCACGCGCGAATTTGTGTGCGTGCGTGTGAGAGGGAGAGAGAGAGGGGCAGACAAGCGTTTTAAGGAGTTTTAATGAGAACAATAATAGATAACTGTTGGATAGTTGTTCAGTTGTTTACGATAGCGGATAGACATATGGCGTGTGGTTTCACAGCACACAAGAAGAAGCAATATTCTGCATCCGCGAGGAAAACAACAATTGAGTATTTCTCATATTTTTGAAAAATAAAAATATAGAATAATGCGTTTCTGATGAAAGTCATCGTTAATCAATAATAGTGTTTATTAATAAACAATTTAGGAAAAGAGTGAAGTTGCATCAGGTAAAGTGAAAGATTCGTTTAAACTTATTGTTGTTGATATCGTTGTCCAGCCTATGTCAATCCTTATTGAGTTGAGCCATGATTAAAGACATTCCAAGTATGAACATCATGTTTTATTCGTAGGTGTAAGAATGTAGGTCTACGCTATCTCATGTGTTCTGTTTGTACATATGAAAGATAGAGTTGTGAAAGATTTAACTGGTATTTCTGGCAGATCGAGTGACCATGCTGAAGTTACCCAACTGACCCAACAGACTTATGATCAAAAACACTCCAGCCATGACTACCCTGACGTTTTAAGACTACTTTAACTAATCTTCTTTGTAGGAGACGTTAATCTGGCTGCTATTTCTAGATCTTCGTTACCAAATGTGTTCATCGCTTTTTAAAAATATCGGATCTGCCATTTGACAGAGATTTCGCTGCTATTTCTAGCAAATGGAGCTATCATGCACAGGCTTTTATTTTTGGCACGTTTCTTGGCAATGGCGTTACAAAGGGTCAGTTTAGAAAGGATAATGTTTTTAGGATTCTATAAAAAAAAAAGAAAGAAAAAAACGAAAGAAAATAGGCGAGGGAGAGAAATTAGCGGTTGTGCTGAAATATTTGTGGTATGGAATCATTAAGGAAGAAAAAAGAAAAAAGGAAAATATATTTAAAATACAAGAAAAAAAGCAAAAGAGAAAGCTATGCCTTATAAAATGATATCTTTAAAGAAGAAAACGTGTTTAATTTTCTTTATCTGAAGAGAAGTGAAGCAAAGCAGTGATTTAAACAGACTTTACTAAGGTGAAAGGAAGGCGAAGATAGACAAAGAGAGACAGTAGGGAGTGAGGAAACAGAAAATTGCAATCATAATATTGCTTTAAGGAGACATTACTTGGTTTAATCTTTAAAGTTTAAGAAACATATGCTAGAGAGACACAAAAAATGCTCTCAAAAAAACAAGGCGGGGGAAACTTTTTATTAAAATCCTTTTAAACAAACACAATTTAGACAACATGCTGTTGACACCCTTTCAACTGTATGTAATAAGGAGGCAGAATAGAATATCAAATGAGTGTTCGGAATTTGGAGAAAAAAAAAGAAAACTTGGCCTGTAGGTGTTAGGTTAAAAATCTATCTTTTGAGTCGATGTTTACGACTTTGAGTTCAAAGCACAAAGACTTACAAAAGCCCCTTCAGTTTATTGTGCTGTAAAGTTTTAAATTGTATATATTTTTTTCGTATTATTGTCATATTCTCCTATTTAGGAATCACAAACAAAACATGAAAGCGTTAAGGAACAACAACGAAAATATACCCATGACTGGCTCTATGTTATGCATGCATCAAGCATTATATACACACGTATATATTTATATATATA
>NC_068988.1:9182614-9183956 GCF_001194135.2 Octopus bimaculoides
CATTATTATTATCAATGAAGGCGGCGAGGTGGCAGAATCGTTCCGCACGCCGGACGATAATGCTCAACGGTATTTCGTCTACCGCTACGTTCTGAGTTCAAATTCCACCGAGGTCGACTTTGCCTTTCATCCTTTCAGGGTCGATTAAATAAGTACCAGTTACACACTGGGGTCGATGTAATTGACTTAATCCCTTCCCCCAAAATTTGAAGCCTTGTGCTTCCGGTAGAAAGGATCATTCTTCTTCTTCTTCTTCTTCTTATTATTATTATTATTAATTATAAATTATTATTACGGAGGTGAGCTGGCAGAAAAGTTACCATGCCGGAAAAACGCTTAGCGGTAATTATTCCGGCTTTACGTCCTTGTGTTCAAATTCCGCCGAGGTTGACTTTGCCATACGTCCTTTCGGGGACGAGGAATTAAGTACCAGACAAGCACTGGGAGTCGAAGTGATCGACTTACCCCCTCCCCGAAATATTTCAGACCTTGTGCGTATTGTAGAAAGGAAATATCATCATCATTATTATTATTATTATTATTATTATTATTATCATTATTCACATCACTGACTTTAATCCTGAGTCATAGGAGCTAACCTTGAATATTTTTATTTATTCATTTATCATCATGGTCATCACCATCGTCATCATCGTCATCATCATCATCATCATCATCATCATCATCATCATCATCGTCGTCACCATCACCACTATTGAATAGTTCTGGATCCGAATATAAACTTCTTTTAGAGTGTTTACCATAAAAAAAAAAGAAAATTTTTCCTTTTTTTTTTTCGCGTTTCAATGATGTAACAATCTTTTATTTCATTTTTTTTTATTTATTATTATTTTGTTTCCCAAGAAAAATCGTTTTCCTTTCAAAAATTCCTTAGACAAAGCTTCAGTTTACATATATTTCCACCAATTTCGTTATATTACATTATTTGTTATTGTTGCTGGCAGGTATTCCATACAAGACAACGGTCGAGAGGAATATTTTATTGTTAAGGTTAACTTCATAGAAAGAAATGCTATAATTATGGAAGTAAATAAGCAGAACAAAAGATCTATTGGAATACTAGCAATAACAATACTTGTAGCCCAAATTTGTCTCAAGGCTAAAATACACAAAGAGAATACTATATTTTCATTTTAATATGTCGTAACACTTTTTAATTATTTATTTTTCTTTCTGTTGTTTACTTTCACTTTATAGAATCTCTATTATTATTATTATTATTATTATTATTATTATTATTATTATTATTATTATTATTATTATTATTATTATTATTATTATTATTATTATTATTATTATTATTATTATTATTATTATTATT
>NC_068988.1:9184595-9187192 GCF_001194135.2 Octopus bimaculoides
GTACCAGTGAAACACTGGGGTCGATGTAATCGACAAGTCATCTCCCCACAAATTCCAGGCCTTGTGCCGCCAGTAGAAAAGATTGTTATTGTTACTGAATGCGTTGAGCTGGCAGAATAGTTAGCACGCAAAGCGAAATGCTTAGTGGTAAAAATTATTATTATTATTATTATTATTATTATTATTATTATTATTATTATTGAATGCGACGAGCTGGCAGCATAGTTAGCACGCCCGGAAAAATACTTAGCGTCATTTCGTCTCGAGTTCAAATGCCGGCAAAGTCGATTTTACCATTCATCCATTCGTGCTCGATGAAATAAATACCAGTTACGTACTGGAGTTGTTGTAATCAACCAACCCCCACCTTCCCCAAAATTATTATTATAATTAGTAGTAGTAGTAGTAGTAGTATTGTAATCGCTATTATTATTATTATTACTTCTTCTTCTTCTGATTATGATTATTATTATTATTATTATTATTATTATTATTATTAGTAGTAGTAGTAGTAGTAGTATTGTAATCGCTATTATTATTATTACTATTACTCCTTCTTCTTCTTCTTCTTCTTCTTCTTCTTCTTATTATTATTATTATTATTATTTGCTTTATTGTTTCTAATAAAATATTGCACAAAGGAAGGGGAAAAAAATCCTTGCAAAAAATCTCCCTGAAAACTACCACCAAATGAAAAAGATTCAAAATGGCGGAAACTAGTAATGGTGGCGGGCGACGGATGAATTTGACAAACTCTATCAGAAGAACAAATTGAAGAATATGACAACTAATAAAACTAGAGTATTTTGCTGACTAAAAGACAATTCTTATTGATTCAATTTTCTGTTGGAGAGAGTTTTGTTTGAAAGTCAGCATTTAATTTCCTTAAATATACGCTGACGAGAAGAAGAAGAAGAAAAAAAATATATGAAGTAAAATGAAGGAGATTGAAAGAAAAATGCAACGAAACTATTAAAAGATAAAGACAACGAAACACCTGAAAGAAAAGACAATAATTCGGCAGTCTTTTATTTGGTGAGGAGAAGTTAAAGAAATTAGAATGTGTTCTATCCGAAAAAAAAAAATGATAAAAGGAAATGGTGATGATGATGATGATGGCGACTGATAATAATAACAACAACAACAATAATAATAATAATGGTGATGGTAGTGATGATGATGATTATTATGATAGTGAATGAAAAGATGGAAAGGAAAACGAGGACACACCCTTTCATCCTCTCCTTCTCTTTCCTCTGCCGACTTAGAAATGTGAAAGACATTTTTCTGGTGATATTCTTGGAACCATTGTGACAGTTCCAAGGTCATAAAAATCTTGTCATATGTTCGACTGTTTAAAACATGAATCATGAGATTGTCTTCGACAGAAAACACACACACACACGAAATATATAACGAAAGAAAGCAGAAAAAGAACAAAGACGAAATTCTATTTGAAATAACAGATTTTCATTGGACAATATCAAACTCCCAAATTTCTGATTATGTCAATATGTCAATAGCAGCAGCAGCAGTAGCAGCAGAAGGAGAAGAAAAAAATACAAAATTTGAACAGGAGCAAATAAGAAGTGTAAAAAAAAAAAAGAAAAAGACACGACAGAAAATAAATTTTAATAATACAAGCAAAATACGAGAACTCGATGTAACACTACACGAATGGTTTTCTATGATGTAGATACCACACACACACACACATGTATAGTCAGTCACAGAGTAATGGTAAGTTGGTTTGGCAAATAAATGACCGTGGGTGCCAATTAGGCACGAGGAAGCGATGACTGCACCTCGAAACACATGTACCAAAATCAATAATCTCATTACCCATATAATGCACAAAAAAATTCTAGTCCCCAGGGCAATCTTTCAGACGATAGCAAAACTGTACGCATATGCATTTTACCTTAGTGTGTGTGTGTGTGTGTGTGTGTGTGTGTGTGTGTGTGTGTGTGTGTGTGTGTGTGTGTGTGTGTATGCATTTTCGCAAATATGTTAAGTTCAATAACCGAAGCATGTCTATACCACTGGTTTCACATCAGCAAAGAAATATTTTGCCACGATGATTGAAGATGGAAAGCTGGTTTCTGTCGACTGGGTGAACGCGGCAAAATGCTCCTTTGGTGATGCGTAACCATACGTATACGCATAGATTGCTACATTGGACACACATAGATACACACGCACGCACAAACAGACGTACACACACACAAAGTATTATTAAGCAGCAGAAGATACTAAGTGACTTAAAGGCCGAGAGTTTTGTGTATCCTTCTACGCATGTATGTACACATGTGTGTGTGTGCGTGCGTGTGTATGTGTGTGTACGTGTGCGCGTATAAATGCATGTCGAAACACGGGTGTTCCAGAATCCCTTGTGTTTATGAATCAAATGTGTTATGAACAGATATTCATCGTAAAAGCGAAACTGAGGCCCACCAGCGATTAGCATATCTACGTTCGAATCTGTCAGAACGTATTAACAATAAATACGCATGTACATCTATCTATCTATCTATCTATCTATCTATCTATCTATCTATCTATCTATCCATTTATATATCTATTAATCTATCTATCCA
>NC_068988.1:9187213-9187959 GCF_001194135.2 Octopus bimaculoides
TCTATCTATCTATCTATCTATCTATCTATCTATCTATCTATCTATCTATCTATCTATCTATCTATCTATCTATCTATGTATCTATCTGTCTGTCTGTCTGTCTGTCTATCTATCACATAAATACACACATACACGCATACACATACATGCATATACATACACATATGTATGTATGTCTCTGTGTGTGTGTGCCTCAGTGATTTCGAAGTTTCGACCTGCTAGTCTTCGTCAGATTCCGAAAACAATATACAAATGCGTATGTGTGAACGTGTCTACACATAAACACACACACAAACATATATCATAACAACAGTGTGTTCAGCTACCTGACCCGTCTTCCTTCAGTTTATTCATCTGTTTATTAATATATTTATTTACTAATTCTGGATGGAGGGGGTGGCGGAGGGGAACAGTTGAACTCTGTAGCACGTTTCTGATAGATTCCTCTCACAATCTTTTTTCCTTTATTATTCTTTTTTCTCTTCTCACAGGTCACACAAAACCAGGCCTCTTTCTTTTTCGTCTCTTGTATTATTATTATTATTATTATTATTATTATTATTATTATTATTATTATTATTATTCACCCCACCTTTTTTTGTTTTGTTCATTATTCTATATTGTGTATACTTCCCTTCTTTGTTTTATTGTTTACCGTGTATACTTCCAATTTTTTTTTTATCATTTCATTATATACAAAATTCCACGTTATGTCTGTCTTTCACAAATATATGTATGTAAATATA
>NC_068988.1:9188053-9188377 GCF_001194135.2 Octopus bimaculoides
ATATATATACACACACATACACACACACACACATATATATATATATACATATATACATACACATACACACACACACACACACACACACACATATATAGGCACAGGAGTGGCTGTGTGGTAAGTAGCTTGTTTACTAGCCACATGGTTCCGGTTTCATTCCGACTCTGTGGCACCGTCGGCAAGTGTCTTCTACTATAGCCTCGGGCCGACCAAAGCCTTGTGAGTGGATTCAGTAGACGGAAACGTCCTACATATGTGTATATATATATATATATATGTGTGTGTGTGTGTGTGTGTGTGTGTGTGTGTGTGTAAGTTTATGTG
>NC_068988.1:9189572-9190716 GCF_001194135.2 Octopus bimaculoides
TATATATATATATATATATATATATATATATATATATATATATATATATATGTGTGTGTGTTAAATCTCTGAACGAGGTATTAACAGTAACTGCACGATACACACATATATAAAAACAAGCTCGTATGTAATACACACACACATATCTATGTATCTATCTATCTATTTATACAGATAGACAGATAGATACATAGATGTGCGTGTATATATGTGTGTGCGTGCGTGTGTCTATGTGTGCATATACACACACACACACACACACATATATATATATATATATATACACACACATACGTGCTTATTTATGAATTATGTAAATGTTTATCTGTATATTTATGTATCTATCGATAAATATATACGTGTGTGTGCGTGTATATATAGATATACACACCCACGTCATGTATATACATGTACGTGCATGTGTGTGTGCGCGCGCGCGTATGTACATATCTATGTACACACACAAACAAACAAATATAAACAGACGGAAATACTCATCTATGAATGTATTTATAATCCACGAAATTATTCTCACCAACAAATTACTTTTCTGTATTTGCGGGCGCGCGCACGTATACGTATGTGCGCGTGCGCACGCCAGCGCGCGCGTGTTTGTGCGTAAATGTAACATATTGTTATGAAGTGTCTCACACCATCGATACCACATTAACCACCATCACCATCATCATCATCATCAACAACATCATAATCACCAACACCTTCTCAAAACCAATAACCACATTCACCACCACCACCACCACCACCACGAAGAAGAAGAACAACAACAACAACTGCCTCACTCTAACCAAATGACGGCACCTGATATTTTCTCACACACTTATCTGTTCATAACCTCGGGCAGTTATAGCATTATCACAAAGATATATTCAATGAGATTATTGTAGTAGTAGTAGTAGTAGTAGTAGTAGTAGTAGTAGTAGTAGTAGTGGTCGAGGTGGATTGTGGTTGTGTTCTTTTTGTTTTTTTTTTTGGTGTCAGGTAGGAAAGTGGAGAAAACTAGGGGAGAAAAAAATGGTGTAATAATAATAATAATGATGATTATTATTTCTAATGAAGGTACAAGACCGGAAATTTTGGAAGGAGGGGAGGGCTAGTCGATCACGTTGATTCCAGATCGGAAGAG
>NC_068988.1:9191467-9196760 GCF_001194135.2 Octopus bimaculoides
GGACGAAATACCGCTAAGCATTTCGCCTGGCGGGCTCACGATTCTCTGCCAAGCACGCCGCCTTGTTTAATAATAATAATAATAATAATAATAATAATAATAATCATTTCTACTCTAGGCACAAGGACCGAAATTTTGGGGGAGGGGGAGGGGCAGTCGATTAGATCGATCCCAGAACGCAACTGGGACTTAATTTATCGACCCCGAAAGGATGAAAGGCAAAAATCGACCTCGGTGGAATATGAACTCAGAACATAAAGACAGACGAAATACCGCTAAGTATTTCGCCCGGCGGGCTAACGATTCTCCAGCTCGCCGCCTCAGATAATAATAATAATAATAATAATAACAATGATAATAATATTAATAATGATAATAATCATAAAAGTTAAGTTTCTAAAAAGGTCTTAAAATAACCAAGTATAACGAAAGCGACAATTAAGAGGAAAAAGGTGTTATGGATAACGAAAATCAATTTGAAGTAGCGAATTCATTTAAAAGCGATTTAAAGTGTTTTGGGCATAACTTTTACAATAAACGAGGAAAGCAGGAAGGAATTTAACAGTTCCTCTTCTAACTCCAAGAGGGTTATGACCTTTTCATTATATTTTTAAGTGGTATGCAATACATGAAGGTCAAGTGGTGTTATTGTATACAAGGGTCAAGAGAGACTTAATCACGTTCTATGCGTGAGGCCCTCATATGTAGGCAGGTTGTCGACTTCATATACATAAAAGAGCCCCCAGTCTTAGCAATCAGACTTTCTCTTTATTACAGTAACTTGGGTGTTACTTGTCATATGACGGGTAACTTCGGAAGGGTACTTTTACAGCAGGAAATATTGCACACACAAACACACACACAACAACAAATATATTCATTTATACTCGGCTGTTATTTGTCACATGACGGATAACTTTGGAAGTATATTTTGTCCACCATTTGTAAAAAGTAGGAAATATGGCATTCATAGAATAATCGTAATTTAGTTTTTATCGAAGCTCTTGGTGATTATGCAAAATAATGAAATTCTTTTATTCTTTTACTCTTTTACTTGTTTCAGTCATTTGACTGCGACCATGCTGGAGCACTACCTTTAGTCGAGCAAACCTACCCCAGGACTTACTTATTCTTTTTAAACCTAGTACTTATTCTATCGCTCTGAGAAGTAAAAGAACAACAACAACAATAATAATAATTTCTTTTATTGGCCACAAGGATCGAAGACACCTGGAGAACAGTATCAGAGAATGAGATACAACTGACAAAACAAGGAGAGACTGCAACATCAAATAATATAACAAAAGGACATATCAATAGAAATTACAGAAATAAATAATTAACGAAGAGACTCCCACAAAACGGGGTAGTCCATTTTGGGTAATTCGGGGTAAACACCCCAGAAAAAGACACGGATTACTCTGCCAACTCCAAAACTGTCTTAAGAAATGGGAAACAGTCACATCAACATTACATTTCCAAGAATCGAAAGAAGAATAAGACACCAATAAATACTTGTTGATTCGCTTCTCTCTAAATTGATTACAATTAAGCAAAAACATTAATTTACACCCAACTTGGGAAAGGCATTAACGTCACAAATCTTCCTTATCTTCTCTTTCTTCTCCTGTCTGTAAATTTAACGGATTGTGACAAATTAAGAGATATTTACAGAATATCAGAACGAGGCAGAAGGATTTTTACATTAAACGCTAAACTCCATTGCGATTTATCTCTTTCAGCCTTGACATATATTCTTCCCATTCATCTCAGTTTACTTTTCAAAGTCTTGGAGCAGCTGTAATTAAGTGACTCGTACCTATCAGTAAAAGGCAATAGAAAGAGGGAGGAAGAGAGGAGGCGAAAGCCAAAGGCAGAACCAAAACCAAAATGAAGGAATAACAGAGAAACAAACACCTTCTCTTGAATATCGATTGAGATTTTAAAGGAAAGACGAATGTAATTGCGGATGATAACAGATACCTCCGTAAAAACTCCGCTCCATCCCCCTCCTCTCTTTCGGTGCCACTGTCTGTCATTTTGGGAGGGGGAGGGGTGTAAACAGACCTTCAGAAGATACAATTTTACTTGTGGTGCTGATGATTCTATTGGCAGAATCAGTCACTCGTTCCGAGAAACAAGCCAAAGAAAATAGATACATGTCTATTTTTACGGGATTCCTTAGATGAAGGGAAATGCGTGTATATATGTATGTAGTATAGACACACATAAAATACACATACACACATATATAGAGAGACAAAGAGGTGTGTGTGTGTATATATATATTGTGACGCGAACCAGAGTGTGAGAGAGGGAAAGAGAGAGAGAACAAAAAGGAAAAGGTAACGAGAGAAAAAAGAAAGAAAAGAAATATATATGTATATATGTGTGTGTGTGTGTGTGTCTGTGTGTGTGTAAAGAGACACATAAAATACACACACACACATTGCGACGTGAACCAGTGGGGGAGACAAAGAAGAAAAAGGGAAAAGGTAGCGAGAAAGAAAGAAAGAAAGAAAGAAAGAAGGCTTCTGTTTGTGACAAGAATGACGCATTGTCGAAGATATCTTTGGCTAGAAACGCTAGCCGAAAAATGAGTTGTTTTCCGGTAGCTACTTGTGTTGACAAGAACAGTTGTTCAGAACAAAGCCGAGCCTCGTTTTAAGTAATGCATGCCTCTGTAGCCATTATACTCCATCATCGAGGTGTTTTTAGCATATATCGACAGCACCGCGAACACGGTTTTATAAAGCGAGTGTGTGTGAGTGAGTGTATGTGTCTGTGTGTATGTGTATGTGTATGTGCACACACGGATGCATAAATATGTACGTATATAAATATATTCACATCAATGCATGTGTGAATACATGTTTGAAAACGAGCAAGCGAGAGAAAGAGAGAAGAGAGAGTGCACATATAGATACATATATTTACACGCACGCACACACACACATATATGAAAGAGAGTGAGAGTGTGATGGATATGTGTGTGTGTACGTATATGTAAATATTACATCATATATACATATATATATGTATGTATGTATATGCACAGACACGCGCGTATGTGTGTGTGTGTGTAAACATATATATGAATAAGCACACACACACATTCATGTCAAAGAGAAGATCACCTGTCGGCACACACAACACACACACACATACACACAATGAGTTGTTCCATTGTTTTACTGGGAAATGTCAATAATCGATAAAAAGTGCTATTATTGCCTTTTGCTTGTTTCTCTTTCCTTTTATCACACACACACACACACATCATATTTCTGGTCTTTATTAACGACAGTTCTAGTCTTTCAACGTGACGTATCTTCGTGTCTGTGCGTCGTCACCGCTGTTTGTATATAAACGTTAGCTGCCTTCACGCGTTTTCTTTTAAGAACCTATCTTAATGTGGTAGTTTAGCCCCGAGTCATCGGTGATCAAAAGCGTTCCAACGATGGAAAATGTCATCAACTGCTTGATCGAAAGCGACCATTCCAATTGTCTTTGATTTTCATTCTTTATCTTTTATCTTTCACTTGTTTTAGTCATTGGACTACGGTCCAAAACCGGGACACTGCCTTGAAGGCTTCACTCCAGACATAGACAATTCTTTGCGGACCGCATGAGACAGGGTTCATCATCAGGTGAACTGCCTTACTAATAAATTCAAACTTTTCGGTAGACGTGCTATTCAGAAAGTCCCGTGGGCCGCAGTTTGCTCATGGTTGGTTTGGCTGAAGAAATCGATCCTAGTATTTATTTCTTAAAATTTGGCACTTATTCTATTGGTCGCTTGCCGAACCGCTAGGTTACGGGCACGTAAACAAACCAACGCAGGTAGACCAATACACACATACGAGTATATGTTTACGGCGGGTTCCTTCAGCCTAGCAACCCAACTACAAGGCTTTGGTTGGCTCGGGGTATAGTAGAAGACACTTGCACAAGGTGCCACGCAATGGGAATGAAACCGAAACCATGTAGTTGACAAGCAGACCTGTTACCACACAATCGCGCTGCACCTATTCTTTTCTTTCTTTATTATTTTTATATCAATGGCAAAGTGATATTGAGTGAGATTTCGTAGTTATTTCTAGCAGATCGTGCGATCATACAGAAGCTCTGTTTGATAGCTTGACTCAATTTTTCTAATTTATTGATTAATAAAGGCGATACATCCACACGGTCTGAAGCTCGTTCATTGATCTTTCTAACCGTAGATATTGATGAGAAATAATTATGTTCAAAAGTAGTCCGGCCATGACCATCCCATGAAGGCCCACACTGACGCCTCATCACCGATCCAGCCCTTTCTCCAAAAATAAAAGTAGCCATATGGCCTTTCTACAGCAAGAAACCTGTTCTGCTCTGGTCCCTTCTTTCGTACTTTGACCCCTTAACCTCTTGTATAACGCCGTGGAACTCTTTTAAATAATATATTCCTCTATACACTATCATACAAACCACTTTTATGCACACGACAGTCTTCATTCAGTTTCCGTCTACCAAACCCACTCACAAGCCTTTGTTTGGCCCGAAGCTATAGTAGAAGCCACTTCCCAAAGATGCCACGCAGTGCGACTGAACCCAGAAACATGTGGTTGGTAAGCAATCTACTTACCACACAGCCACTCCATAGAGAGAGAGATAGACAGACGCACATAAATACACATGTATTAACAAGACACATTCGCCGAGCACAGTAACCACATGAGCAGTTTGAATGTACGCAACATCAAAGATCCTTTGAGAAAGAGGACAACCTATGCAACTTGCTTGTTGCTTTACATGTTTATCATTTAGATTTTAAAATCGTTCATAATATTAGTAGCGCCAATGCACCGAAACAACTCCATATTGTCTATTAGTTTCTCAAAGATGAAAGGGATTTAACCGCACAAATCTGTCTATGTGTTAGTTGATTTTCCAGGTCAACTCACCTGCCAATTAGAATTAAATTCATTTTAGATGTTAATGCCGTTTTAACCCTTTTAAGATTAGTTATCTGGTTTTAATCTTACGCCATCCGCTCCGTCGTTTATTACGATTTTCTCTTGTGTTCTTTGGCACTAATCCTCTATCTGCTGACAGAATTGTTAGCTTTGCACACACACACACACACACATATATATACACACACATATATATATATATATATATATATACATATATATATACATATATATACATACGCACACATCATATATATATATATATATATATATACATATACACACACATATATATATATACATACACACATCATATATACATATATTTATATATA
>NC_068988.1:9196901-9199434 GCF_001194135.2 Octopus bimaculoides
ATATATATATATATATATATATATATATATATATATATATATATACATATATATATATCCAATCCATCAAGCTAACATTTAATAATTATTGCTACTTTGCCCTCTCCTTCACCACATTCTAGCCTCGCCCTCTGTAAGAAAAGTGTCTACTAGATGCTTGAAAGACGTGTGGAAAACAGACTTGATAATCCGAACATATTTTTATTATTACTAGCTTAACTATAACATAAGGTTTACCACACATAACCTTAATCCTAATCCTAATCTTCTGCCATAAAACATGCAGTGTCTGTGTGTGTGTGCGTGTGTATTAAAATGCATATGTATGTATGTATATGTATATATTCATACACACACTCACAGAGGTGTAGCTACCTACAACAGGTAAAAACGTACAACCCACACGCACGCACACAATTATGCGAAAGATAGGGAGACGGAGAAAAGGCATTTTATTCGACTACTAGTGACACTAGCGTCCCTCTTCGACACGAACCCTACAGAAACACAGAGATTACGTATTTAGGTCGGTCTTTAAACTGCTCTTTTTCTGCTGCCAAACAATGCTTATAATTACAACTTCTGGAATTGTATTGCACCAAACTCTGAAGATCAAGAGATGTGTTTCTTATGAGACACGTACTCTGTCATTGTTTTATAAATCTTGGTAGAAATTGGCTCACATTAACTGGTACCACTTGAACGAAGAAGTAGGATCATGGAAATCTCTCTGAAGTTTTCCTGTTCTATGGTATTGTTTCTCTACGAAGTTAGATAATGGTCAAGCGATAATTCTAATTACACTGTTGATAAAGCGCCACGTCACCAAAGTGTCAAAATTCTTTTTCACTGGTGAATCGTGTGTTATAAACACGAATCGTCTAAACGAAGTCGACTTCCGAAGACGAAGAACAACAGCGATCAGCAGATTCACGTTCAAATCCACCAGAACGTATTAAGAATGAGTAGATACGTTGTTGCAAGGATTCTCACTCTTCTGTGTGCACCTCATGAATTATCATCTACCTTGTATTTCCTTAAAATGATCGTTTGAGGGAGATTTGACTGCTATTTTCAGTACATATAGCGACCACATACTTAGATCCACCCTCTCTCGAGCACGTTCGTTTGTCGGCGTTACGGTAATCACAACTAGTGTCAGACATCAAAGATTAAATATCAAAGTTTAACGTAAACATTAATCATACAAGAAATACAAGCCGTTTACTGAAACGCAAGTCAATCCGAACTGAAAAATGCTGATCGAAGACAATCAATTGGTGACCATCAGGTCTTTTTGTTGTAACGTCTCCATAGGGTCTATTATCTTCTAATGTATCATTAATTATTATTATTATTTTTTTTGTTTGTTTTCTCAAAATGAAAATTTGATGCAATTTTAGTACATCGCACGATCACGTGCGTAGAACCCACACTCGCGTTAGTTCGATCATTAATCGAACAACAACAAACACAGCCAGTTTACTGAGGCCCAGGTCAATTCTGATCGAAAAATTCTCTGCTACAAGATACTCCAGTTATGACCATCCCGTCGTTTTAGCCGTATATTTCCGTTTTTATTTTCGTAAGTTGATAATTAAGAGGGAGATTTCGCTGCTATTTTTATTACATCGAACCACCTCGTGCGCGGAGCCGCCGGACCGCTCGTCCTCTCCCCACACCCCGCTCCCTTCCCCGTTCCTTCAATCATTCATTCGTCAGCGTTATCCTATCATCACTAGTGTCAATAGTTTAAAAGATTAAAGTTTAACGTAAACATTAATCACATAACAAACGCAGCCGGTTTTTCGCTTTTTGTCTGCGGTAAAATCGTTTTAAAACGCAACTCAATGCAGTAACGAACCAATTACGACTCATTAACCGGTAACTAATTACTACTTTACAATTACTAATTAATATTTCATGCTAAACACGTAGTTTCTTTTTTATCCTCCCCTTTACTTTCCACCACCCTCTCTTTCTCTCTCTTCTTCCTCTTCCTTCTGCCCTCGCTACATATCCAACTCACCACAGCCAGCTCTATTCTTTCTCTTTAATCGCCTACCACATAACACGGCTGTGTAAATAGTTCTAAGTAGGTTGCTGTTATTGGTGGGCGGCGAACAATTGAAGAGAGAAGCGATTTAATTAGCAAGTAATAATAATAATAATAATAATAATAATAATAATAATAATAATAATAATAATAATAACGATAACGATAATGGCGTCAAACGTTGGAACAAAGCCAGACCGTTACATCGACCCCAGCACTTGACTGGTATTCATTTCTATCTACACTGAAGGGATGAAGTGCAAGTGTCGACTTAGGTGGAATTTTGATCTCAGAACGTGATGACGGGCGAAATGCCGCAAAGCATTTTACCCGACGTGCTAATTATTCAGCCAACTCGCCGCCTCACTACTACTACTACTACTACTACTACTACTACTACTACTACTACCACTACTACTACTACTACTACTACTACTACTACTACTACTACTACTACTACTAATAATAATAATAATA
>NC_068988.1:9202744-9204287 GCF_001194135.2 Octopus bimaculoides
GTGAACCTCGAGCTTTTTTTCCCCCCCTTTTCTTTTCCTCTTCTGTTCCGCCTCCCCCAACCCCCTTTTTTTTTCTTCAAATGCTTTTAAATTTATTGATACCAAAAACGATACGGGTTAATGGTCGGGGTGGGTGGGACGTGGAGATGGTGATGATGATGATGATGACGGCGATGACAATATAGTAGAAGAGATACCGAAGGAAATAAGATTGTGGCGGTGGCGGCGGAGGTGGTGGTGGTGCTGCTGCTGCCGGGGATGCTGGTAGCACCAGTGATTGAGGTGATGCGGCAACGGCAGAACATTAATGGTGAAATGATGATGGAATCACAGTGACACGGTAGAAATAGCAGCAGCAGCAACAGTAGTAGTAGTAGTAGTAGTAGTAGTAGTAGTAGTAGTAGTAGTAGTAGTAGTAGTGGTAGTAGTAGTAGCAGCAGCAGCAACAGCAGCGCAGGTGGTGGTGGTGTTGGTGTTAGTAGATTTAGTGGTGATGGCATCATAGAAAACCTAGTAGTTGTAGTAATGGTGGTGGAGGTAGATGAAGTAGTGGAAAATTTTGGTGATAGCATCTCTATGATATTGAGTATTGGTTCGCAGCCATTTTTTTTTAGCCTACGGAACCCTTCATTTCTATTCTACTCGTTCGACCCCACTCCCCATAACCCATTCGATATTTAAGAAATCCTTATTATATTTATATACGTCCACGTAACATAGCGGTTCGGCAAAAAGAAACCGATAGAACAAGTACTAGGCTTACAAAGAATAAGTCCTGGGGTCGATTTTCTCGACTAAAGGCGGTGCTCCAGCATGGCCGCAGTCAAATGACTGTAACAAGTAAAAGAGTATTATTAGAAATTGTATGCCTTTCATCCTTTCGGGGTCGATAAAATAAGTACCAGTAGAACAATGGGGTCGATGTAATCGACTAGATCCCTCTCGCCAAAATTTGAGGCCTTCTGCCAGCACAAAGGATTATTAGGAATTGTATAAAGACAATTGCTAACAACATTTCGTGTATTGTAAAAAGTATAACCAAATTATTGCACATAATTATTAACAACAAAATCATACGAACCCCTAAGGGTTACAAGGGCCCTGGTTGAGAACCCACTGACTTATAGCGAAGGTGTCAAGAGTAGGCCAGTCCTAACTAAGCAGACATGATATTGATTTCAAATTTTGGTACAAGGCCAGCTATTTCGGAGGAGAGGGTAAGTCGATTACATCGACTCCAGTAGTAGAACCTCACAGTACGAGTGCCCCATTGTACAAGTAATTTGCTGTACGAGCCGAGATTCGTGCGAAGTTTTGTCTTGAAGTACGAGCGGAAATCCGCAGTACGAGAACACAAATCGTCCCATTTTTAAGGTAATTCAGGTCATAAAACCAGTTTACATATTTCTTTTGCATTCTCTTTTTTTATAATTGTCATTTTTACGTAACTACACTTTTTCTTGTTTTAAAACCCATAAAAAAATATTTTTGAGTGGTTTTGCTGGACTGGAATGGATTAATTATATTTAAGCTAATTTCAATG
>NC_068988.1:9204999-9210305 GCF_001194135.2 Octopus bimaculoides
TATATATATATATATATATATATATATATATATACACACATATACATGTGTTTGCGTGTATGTGAGTATACACGCACACACACACGACTGGCTTCTTTCAGTTTTCGTCTACCAAATCCAATCACAAGGCTTTGGTCGGTCCGGAGCTACAATAGAAGACGTTTGCTCAAGGGTGCCACGCAGTGGGATTGAACCCAAGGCTACATAGTAGAGACCTGAAAATTCTCTCCTCTAACCAAAGTAGTGTTTCCTAAGTGGAATATCTCTTTATGCTAGAGTGCAAGAAAGCGATTCATTTTACAAGAAATACGACACTTCTTTTCGTTGACAAGAAATGAGCAAGCTTTTAGATTCGGAAGATGCGGGTAGGTGGAGACACTGTCGGTACAGTTATTATTGAAGGAGCATGACTGCGACTGAAGAGTTACTGGACACCCGAAATCCGGATGAATTAACTACTAATATGAAACAACACATTATACGTCTTTAATTAATCATAGTTAATGAGAATAATAAACCTAGCGATTAAAGGTTTAGCCGTCTCCTATCGCCATTACAGTTTATGGAATTGAACTTAAGCAAGCTTTTAATTTTCTTTTATAAACAGCAGAGAGAAAGAAAGGTTTGAAATGGTACGGACAGTGCCAGAGACAGTGGTGGTGGTGGTGGTGAAGGAGGAAATCGAAGTTCAATAACAAATATAATTATAATTTCGAAGCAGAAACTGTAGAAACACCACGTTTTATAAACATCCTTATTTGTTTCTAATTCGTTGCGTTAATTTCAAGGCGAGAGCCATGTGTTAATGTCAATTCTAAGGTCCGTAGGTTCAATTTCCTGAACCGAGTGGGATGTTGTGTTCTTCATCAAGGCACTTCATTTCAATACAGCACACACACAGTCGATCGACATGCTGAAAATAGCAGCCAACTCTCTATCTCTTTTAAATTACTCATTAGATAATGTACTCGTACATAAAATTGTGTTTAGGCGTCGAGCTGGCGGAATCGTTAGCGCGCCGGGCGAATTTGAACTTAGAACGTAAAGACAGATGAAATACCGCTAAGCATTTCGCCCGGCCTGCTAACGTTTCTGCCACTTGCACCTTAAAGGAACGTAAATATTGCTTTGTGCCAATCGTGTTGGATTGAACAAACTTGGCATTCTTCACCAATGGAAAGAAGCCAAACACCAAGGTTTGGTTGATGAGATTCTTATGTCAAAGATTGGAACGCTGCTTAATTCCTACTGAAGTCGGATGTCGCGGTTTTCCAGTAAGTTTAGTGCGATATTTCCTGCAACTCAAACAACTGAAGAAATCCACCCAAGAGACAGCCATGGCGCGGGTGTGGCTCTATGATAAGAAGCATGCTGCTCAGACACATGATTCCGGGTTCAGGCCCACTGGGTGGCACCTTGGGCAGGTGTCTTCTACTATAGCCCCGGGCCGACCAAATCTTTCTGAGTGGAATTTGATAGACGAAAACTGAAAGAAGGCCGTAGATTATATGTGTGTGTGTGTTTGTGTGTGTGTGTGTGTGTGTGTGTGTGTGTGTGTGTGTCTTTGTGTCTGTTCCCCACCACTTCTTGACACCCGGTGTTGGAGTGTTTACGTCCCCGTATCATAGCAATTTGGCAAAAGAGATCGATAGAATAACTAACAGGCTTAACAAAATAAGTAATAAGTTCGATTCATTAAACTAAAGATTCTTTAAGGTATTGCCCCAGCACGGCCGCAATCTAACGACTGAAACAAATGACAGATAAAAAAGATAAAAGACGCCAGGGGAAACCGGTTCAAACTGGTTGTGTGGTTGATGAGAGATTACAGATAGAATCCTCGTTGCCCAATGCAGGCGAAAGATACAGGTTAAGGGGCGAAACGTTGGTGACTCTGGGATAAAGGCTGATGGATAAGGAAGAGTTGCAATGGATTTAATCGTCACTAAGAGCTACGCATCGCGTATGTTTAGTTTACTTATCGCATAAAAAGGTAAACAGATATTGTTGAACTTTTGGGAAGATTCGTTAGCCAAAAAGAACACATACGCAGACTGTAGTTCACTTCCTTCTATTTGACAAACAAATTATTAATTAATTAATTAATTAATTAACTATTAGATTAATAATAAAGAAATGAGCTACAATCAGAAATTGTGTTTACCTAGCTCATACATTATCGACTTCGGAAGGATTAAAGACAAGGTAATCGTCAATAGGACTCGAACTTTTAACGTCGAAGATCATAACAAAGTCCAGCTTTATGTCAATCGAGCAATGCTTAGTTTTGATATCTTTATATTACAATGAAAATGTTACTATAAACATATACATCTGAACTTTTGGGGAGGGTCACCCTGTCAATAAAAACACACACATAGGCTATAGTTCACTTCTTTTTTTTATTGAGGATATTGAAAAAGGTCACAGTGTGTCTATAGACTTTGACAAACCAATCAATAATTTGCTATTTGATTAATTAATTAACAATAAAAAATGAACTACGACCTATGATTGTTTTTACAATGGCAGACGAAGCCTGTCAAAGTACGACTATATCTGTTTCAACACAATTTTATATCAACAGTGTTGCGTTAACAAGCGCGAATGTCAAAGATGAAAAAAAAGAAAAAAAGAAAAAAAAGAAAAGAAAAGATATAAACATATGGCAGCAAGAATAAGAATTTCTTTGAATGTTTGAAACTAATTAATGTTTTAAGATTAATTAACTATATAATTTGTGGTCAAGCATATTATTCTGTATATTTATAAAAACAAATAATGTTTTCTTAAGCAGAGAAAAGTAATGATAATAATAATAATAATAATAATAATAATAATAGCAATAGCAACAACAACAACAACAATAATAATAATAATAATAATAATAATAATAATAATAAAAATAAACAAACATTTTTTTGTAAATATTTCAACAATGACAGATATCAAAATATACAATTCTAAACTCTCTTCTTATTAGTATGTGTGAGTATATATTTCTACATACATATACATAAATCTACACACACACACACACACACACACACAAATGTGCGTATGCAAAATGGAGGAAGGAAACAGCCTTGCACTTTAAGTATAAGTAAATATTTTTCAAAAAGTAGATGTATTTTTTCCGAATTAGTTATGAAAGACGAGGAACTGAGAAATGACAGAGAACGCTATATAAATATATATATATATATATATACACACACATATATATATATATAATATGTATGTGGTGTATATAATTCATTTTAGTCAAAATGTAAGACCTATACTTCAAAAAGTTCTTTTTCATCTTCTTTCTTTTCTTTTTACCCCTTTTGCTCTTTATTTTATTTCATTTCTTTTTGTTTTATATATCTATATAATATATATATTTTTCAAAAATTCTATACCACATAATTAAGTATTCAGTTCCAGGCATTGGATTAAATGTGGTCGACGAAAAAAATGTTAAAATGTCTTCGCTACCACAGGAGGAATGTAATTGCGAAAAAGAAAAAAAACACAGTGAATATAATTTTATACACGCGAACAAACAAACAAACACACACACACACACACACACACACACACATGTTTAACTCGTTCGTGTATATTCGTATATGTATATACATATACATACAATCTGTGTGTTTATATTTATAAATATATATTTATGTATAAACATACAAACATATATACATATATATATATAATCACAAACGCATATACAGCGTGTGTGTATATATATATATATATCTATATATATATATGGATATGTATACACAAACACACACACGCAGACACATATATATACATGCACATATATATATACCTATACTTATTCATATGTATGCTCACACGCACACACACACACACGGGTACGTGTGTATGAGTGTTGTTGAGTTACTTTTGAACTCTAATTACTCGCTTAGCATTTTAAGAGAATATTTCGTTTAAGCGAGTTAAGATTTGTACATGCGGAGCTTGTGTGTTTAGTTATCACACACGGACACACACACAATCTCCTTTGCATAGTCATAACTGCTTAACTATACATATATATACTCTGCATAATGGATTGAGTGCTTTTTTCTTACGCCTGTAAATACATACGCATACATACATATATTACATATGTGTGTATTCATTAAGTATATGTATGTGTGCATGCGTGTACGTTTGCCTTAACATCGTTCAAAAGCAGTGTCCATCATTTCCAATCTTCCGCGAAAAGATGTCCGACAGACGGGAAATAACAATTTGCTAGGAAACAGGTTTTTGAGGGTACACACATATAATGGGGGTGAGATAACCAAAAAGTACCCCAGGCCTTTAGTAGAAGACATTCGGGACTGAACTTGATATCACGTCCACGGAAACTTCGGATACTGGTCGAATGTGTCACGTAGAACACGGTTTACTCTCAACGTTTTTGACAAAATTTTGTATTTTAGAAGTTATTTCGTGTTAAAATTGTATTCGGGTAATTTTAACCAATCAGTGACGCTGAAGAAAATTACTGTTGCTGTTTGCGAAATAACAACTTCCGGGTCCATTGACAAAACGATGAACCTTCGACAACAGAAAAATTTAAACTGAAAATCTCCCCTAACAAAACCCTTCTTTAATAACCAGAGATATTTTTATAGCAACATATATGAGAATGTGTTCATCTATCTATCTGTCTGTCTGTCAGTCTATCTATCTATCTATCTAACCACCAAAGTGGACTCCTATATGCTAGATATAGACGTCAAATCGCCTAACCACGAAGAGTATGTTTTCTTCTTCTTGAGAACATACTCTTCGTGGTTAGGCGATTTGACGTCTATATCTAGCATATAGGAGTCCACTTTGGTGGCTATTCCCCTTAATTTTGTATGTGATATAATTTTAATCTTCGGATTTTTTAAATATGCTAAGCCACCGGTTTTAATTGATTAATATTAATTTCTACCGTCGTTATTAAATATCTATCTATCTATATATCTGTTATAATACCTGATGGGGACATTGTCATTTGTTGTATATATGTGTGCCTCTCTCTCTCTCTCTCTCTCTCTCTCTCTCTCGCCACACACGCGTGCACGCATACACATATACGGAGCGAAAGAAGAACAGTTGATGCTGCAAATATTTTCTCGTATTTCTCATTAATATAACAATGATTGCGACTCCAAAGTTATTTTTATTATTTTTTACAGTTTGAATGAAGACAAGAACAAAACAAAACAAAACAGAACAAAACAAAACACCAAACAGACAAACAAAAGCAAACAGGTTTTATATCAAACATTTCTGAAAAGTAATAG
>NC_068988.1:9210920-9212019 GCF_001194135.2 Octopus bimaculoides
TAATAATAATAATAATAATAATAATAATAATAATAATAATAATAATAATAATAATAATAATAATAATAATAATAATAATAATAATAATAATAATAATAAAGAACCCTGAGGAATATGGTCGATTAAATCACTAACACAAAATTACTCGGCGTTACTTTTTATCAAATCCACGGAGAATGAAAAAAAAGAATAATAATAATTCGGTTGTGGAACGGTTTGAACTAAAGAAATTCTGTGAACCTTGCTTTAGCGAAAGAATCCCCCAGCAGACTGGATCTTTCTTCTTTACGGTCTACAATAAATGATGGTTTTGATTTTTCAGATGAACTAGGCGCCATTTTGCTTCATATATGTTAGCTGTAGTTTTTGTTTAGAAAAGGTATGAATGTCACAGCATTTCATCGTATGCTTTCCAGAAATGGTAATGTAGGAATAATTAATGTCTAAATAGTCACTTCATCGAGTTTGATGTATAGCCGTGTGTGTGTGTATGTATGTATGTATGGCAAATGAAAGACGGAAGATGGAATATACGAGAATTTATTTAATAGAATAAAACTACATAATTATAAGTGTGTGTGTGTGTGTTTGTGTTATTCAGATTCATTTCATGATTTCTTGCCACTAGAGTGCCGGTTTCTAACCTGGTTTTAGGGCGTCTTTATTGGAATTTCAACACCATCAACACGGTTTCTCTGTTTATGTGTGTAGTATTTGGAGTCAGTACAGGTGTGGATTTGTATGTATGTATACACACTACTAATGTTTTGGGGCAAGGGCATGGATGTCACAACACCTCCCTCTACATCATTTCAAGTAACAGGCCTGACCACTCTTTGATGACTGTCCTTGATTACGGAAAGACTAACCAATTATAGAAATCCACGTCGCATTTACAAATCAGGTACACACATACACATCAATGCACACGTATATATAAACACACACACGCATAGCTGCACATATATAGAATGGCATGGCTATTATAAACTCACTCATATCTATATACACGTCTGACTATATTTTTATCGATCAATCTATTCATCTATGTATCAAAAGATACAGACTGTCCGTGCAAATATATATATATATATATATA
>NC_068988.1:9213126-9214992 GCF_001194135.2 Octopus bimaculoides
CATCATCATTACTTCTATCGTTGTGATCATCATCATCACCGTGAAGATTATCATCGCCAAAATCACCATCACCCCTCCACCACCACCACCACCATTATTATTATTATTATTATTATTATTATTATTATTATTATTATCATCACTATCACCACCACTACTACCATTCTTGCCAGCATCATCACCATCACCACTCGCACCACCGCCGCCGCTATCACCATCACCATCACCATCACCATCATCATCATCATCATCATCATCAGAACCGCTGCGGCTATCATCAGAATCATCATCATTATCGTTATCGTTGTCATCATCATCACCATCTTCCCCCCCTCCCTTCCTCGTCACCGTCACCCTTATGATTGTCACCATCATCATGATGACCATCAACACTGCCACTATCATTAATTAGTCATTTCGTTAATTAGATCTCTCCCTGAACAAGACAGCTTTACGAAGTATGCACAACAGTCAAGTCGAGTCTATTATTGTTCTTTAAAGCTCCCCCCCCCCACAACCACCATCATCAAATCAACTTTGATTGACCAGCTAATACGTCAAAGACAATCCGGTCGTGTCCAACACGCCTCCCCGTTCCGCCCCAGGTGTAGCGTCCTTCATATTATGTCATCGCATGTAACCCTTCTTATCATTCTTGTGTTTAATTTCTAAGAACCATAACCTGATCTGTCATTTATTTGGCTGCTATTTCTAGCTGCTCGAACGAGCGCGTTGCCATGACACAAAAGAGCACCCGAACAAGTCAAAGAGATAACCTCTACGCTTTTCCTTTTCTTTCTTTTTTTCCCCCCATTTCGGTAACCAACTAACCACTACCACCACTCGAACGACCCACTAATAAGCCCGAACGACCCAGGCTTTTGTAAAGAAGCCTGTGAAATTTAAGTCGTACGGAGTTGAATCAAACTGTTTTTAATAATAATAATAATTAATTCGTTTTATTGGCCACAAGGGTTATATCAATTAAAAACATATAAGGACAAAGACAGGACGAAGGTTACAAAAGGTTTTGTCCGAAAAGGTAGGAAAGTTCGTCTAAACAGAGGAAGAAAACGGAGAAAGATATAATAAATAAATGATGATAATATACACGCACGCATATGTATATATACACACACACACACAATAAAATATTTTACTCACTCCATCTGGAGAGAAGATTTTTTCTCAAAGAGTTAAGATTGAGAAAAACAGCCCTTTCCCCACTATATACAATAAACACCTACTTGGAAACGTCAAGAACTGAAAGCGCTTGCACATCCATAAAAGCAAAGCCTACACACATCTTGTGAAATCTCTTCCCAAACGTTAGTGTCTTTCGACTTTCTAAAAAGGTTTTTTTCTCATTCTTAATTCTTTGAAAAAAAAATCTCTCCAAATATTATAACTGTATCAAGGAATTTCCAAAACACACTATATATATATATATACTCTTTTACTTATTTCAGTCGTTTGACTGTGGCCATGCTAGAGCACCGCCTTTAGTCGAGCAAATCGACCCCAGGATTTATTCTTTGTAAGCCTAGTACTTTTTCTATCAGTCACTTCTGCCGAACCGCAGCATCAGTTGTCAAGCAATGCTAGGGGGACAAACACACACATATATACATATATACGACGGGCTTCTTTCAGTTTCCGTCTACCAAATCCACTCACAAGGCTTTGGTCGGCCCGAGGCTATAGTAGTAGAAGACACTTGCCCAAGATGTCACGCAGTCAAACTGAACTCGGAACCATGTGGTTGGTAAGCAAGCTACTTACCACACAGCCATTCCTGCGCCATACTATATATCTATCTATCTATCTATCTATCTATCTATCTATCTATCTATCTATCTATCTATC
>NC_068988.1:9215192-9216509 GCF_001194135.2 Octopus bimaculoides
TATATATATATATATATCTTCCTACATATACACACACACATGCATACACGTAAAGATCCCAGGAATGGAATTCAATGCATAATCAACATTTTTATTCTCCTTCTCCTTCTCTCACTGCTCACACACACACACACACATCTCCTTTGCACTTCCGTTCCAGAAACATTAGACTTCTGCAGACAGATATCCAACGGTTGCTTTAATCATGATTCAAGTAACAGCCAACGTTTGCAATGGCGACAGCAGATCATGTATTTTATTCGTCTAATATGGCCGACAGACTTTTCACAGTGTTGCTCAAAGCAAGAAAGAAAGAATGAGAGAGGGAGAGAGAGAGAGAGAGAGCCTTCTTGTAGAACAGGATTGTACAACTAGTTTGCAGGGTCGTGTTGTTATTTGAGAACTTCAACACTCATTCGACAATAATTCACCTAACCCCGTTCAGTTTTCAACTTAATGTTTTTCGTCTATTCCTTGCTACTTTCTTTCCCTTTTCTCTATTTGGTGGGTGGTGTATAAATAGTTATACGAAATACTGTGTGTATGTGCACACACACATGTATATACTCATAAGAATTCATTAAGAATCGCGGCATATCAACATGTAAGACGCCATATCTATCTATCTATCTAGCTACCTAGCTAAACACACACACACATAGTGTTGCAGAGGGAGGGAGAAAGAGACATAAAGAGAGAGAGAGAGAGAGAGAGAGAGAGAGAGAGAGAGAGAGGTCGATTACATCGACCTGTGTTTCACTGGTACTTAATTTATCGAACCCGAATGGATGAAAGGGCAAAGTCGACCTCGGCAGAATTTGAACTCAAAACGTAGCGACTAGAGAAATACCGCTAAGTATTTCATTCGGCGTGCTAACGACTCTGCCAGCTCGCCGTTTAAATAATAATAATAATAATAATAATAATAATAATAATAATAATAATAATAATAATAATAATAATGGTTTCAAATTTTGCCACAAGGGCAGCAATGTTGGGAAAGGGGATGAGTCGATTACATCGACTCCAGTATTTCACTGGTACTTAATTTATCAACCCCGATAAGATGAAAAGCAAAATGGACCTTGGCAAACGATTCTGCCAACTCGCCGCCTTAATAATTCTTTCTCAGATTTGGGGGAAAGGATTAAGTCGATTACATCGACCCTAGTGCGTAACTGGTACTTATTTAATTGATCCCGAAAGGCGAAATTTGAACTCAGAACGTAGTGGCAGACGAAATGCCGCTAAGCATTTCGCCCGGCGTGCTAACAATTCTGCCATCTCGGTGCCTTGATAATGATAATGATAATAACA
>NC_068988.1:9216519-9217731 GCF_001194135.2 Octopus bimaculoides
CGGTGCCTTGATAATGATAATGATAATAATAATAATAATAACAACAACAACAACAACAACAACAACAACAACAACAACAACAACAACAAGTCTTTCTGTTATAAGCACAAGGCCTGAAATTTTGGTAGAGGTGGGTATGTCAATTTTCATCGACCCCTCTGCTCAACTGATTGTATCGAGGCCAAAAGCATAAAAAGCCGGAAGAAATGTTACCAAACGTTTCATCCGACTGGCTAACGGATGCTAACCAGCTCGCTACCTTCAGTACATGCGTAATAATTGTTATTGATCGACCAGACAAATGATTCGCAGGTATTCGGCCACATGAATACGCATGCGCGACTCACAGAGTACGCTGTCCCAGATGCAGATGCCTCAGTGTGTCCTTGAGACACGCTGTATAGATTATAGACAAGCATGGTTGGGTTTAAACTGTAGTTTCCAATTGTATTGATTACAGTAAATACAATCACGTACACGCATCGATATAGCTGAACAGTCTCAACCATATCTACGCATTTTATTGATATCCGTGAGTACGATGACGCATCTTCCTATCGTGTTTGTTAGAGCTTCCGATACTTCTGCAATTTGCTTAGCCAGGTTAAGGACGGCATTTATAGGACATCTATTTTCGTGATCACACACACACAGACACAGTGTATACGCGTAATCCTGCAAAAGTGATTAATATATACACATACAGACGCAAACACTGACGCACAACATCATCACCACCATCATCATTTTAAAGACCACATCTCCATGCTTGCATGGATCGGACGGAATCTGTTCTGTTGAGGCCGAATTACAACGACTGGATGCTTTTCTTGTCGCCAACCGTCGCCTGTTTTCAAACAAGGTAATTAATGTTTTCACGTGGCCGTAGACATTTTTACACGGAAGACTGGAAACGAATGACACCGCTTCTATGACAATCGTTTACGATTGTCAGTGCCAGGTGATGACAAGACAAGGAGACACAAACAAACGTATGTATGAATATGTATATATACAAGTGTAACTGTCCGAAATAGTTGTGACTTCTGGGACTTGATTGATGAAAGAAAGCCAAGAATGACCCGTCCTTTTTTTTTTTGCCTGTCCTTCTAACTGTTGTTTCTGGTGTCCGCCTTTGTGTCATCTATCTGTCCGAACGTTTTAATGCCCTCTATTGCGTTTTTGTCCCATATATATATATATATATATATA
>NC_068988.1:9217891-9226354 GCF_001194135.2 Octopus bimaculoides
GAGAGAGAGAGAGAGAGAGAGAGAGAGAGAGATTACATGGTAACATATACTCCATCATCCTCAGGTAAAATTTTCAACAGGTAAGACACACACACACAAAAGGCTTCTTTTTAGTTTCCGTCTAACAAATCCAGTCGTATGATTTCGGTCGGCTCAGGGCTATAGAAAACGATTACCCCAGCTGCCATGCAGTAGGACCGAACCTGAAAACTCACAGCTGAGAAACGAACTTCTTAACCACACTGCAATGTCTGCCACACACATATATACATACACACACACAAAATAAAGCTTGAACGAGCCGGGTTTCTGTTAGAGGCCTGCGAAACTCTAAGTCACATGGTGTCGAATCAAACTGTTTTAGATACTACTACTACTACTACTACTACTACTACTACTACTACTACTAATAATAATAATAATAATAATAATAAGAATAAGAAGAAGAAGAAGAAGAAGAAGAAGAAGAAGAAGAAGAAGAAGAAAGAGGAGGAGGAGGAAGAGGAATATGGTATAGAAGACAGGCTACAGCAAATATTCTGCTCAATACCAGATTTGCTTGTGAGTTGTTTGGCCTTAGCCAGTTGAGCATGTCCCTTGGTGACTGACAATATGTGCATCTCTGATCACGAGCAGAAGTAGTGGGGGAGCATCAAAGCCATGCGTTGAGAGGAATTCTTTGGGGTTTGAATAATTCATTTCTGGAAACATGGGTGTTTCGTTCAACATCCTTCAACAACCCTTATGAGCAGGATGGGCTACTAGACCTGAAGAAAATTCTAACTGGGCCCCACCTGCAAAGTCATGCGCTGTTTATCTTGATATGATATCACCATGTTGTGCACATATGGTTGTGATGCATGTGCCTGGTGTACCCTTATCAGACGGGTAGTCATGATGGGTATATTGGGCTTCGTATATTTGTACCCCAGTGTCACTTTGGTGGCATGCACTGCTCTCTCATTCAATAATAATAATAATAATAATAATGATGATGATGATGATGATGATGATGATGATGATGATGATCCCTTCTACAAAAGGTACAAGTCCTGAAATTTGGGGGGACGGGATTAATCGATTAGATCGATCCCACTGTTTCACTGGTAGTCACTTGATCAACCCCTAGAGGATGAAAGGCAAAGTCGATCTCGGCGGAATTTGAACTCAGAACGTAGCGACGGGTGAAACACCAATGTATGTATGTATGTATGTATGTATGTATACACGCATGCATGTATGTATGCTCACACTCGTGCTTCTAAATCCTTTTATATAATTTGAAACTATAACAAGGATTATATATCACAACCGTATTTTCATCACAAACAGGTCTCCATTAGCGTGTGTTAATTAATATCCGTAAACATGTCTCTATACCTATACACGCACATGCTTTAACACGTGTTAACCCCAAGACAAATCCTGAACAAGCAAACCTACGTGATCCAAATGATTCCAACCGTGGAGATAACCTACGATCACATCGTGCCCTATTTAAAACAGTACAGATCGTTGCTGTTATTTCTAAAAGCCCCAGTAACCACATAGATGGCACTTCGTTGGCGAAAAGGCGCGACTTGAGAGCGATTTAGCTCCTATTTCTTCTAAAACTTCAGAGACGGCGTATGATTCCACGTTGACGATAAGAAACAATTTGAGGGAGATTTGACTGTTACCTTTAAAAGCTCCAACTACTACGTACATAGTACTTCGTTGAAGTCAAGGTATGACTCGAAGAAGAATTGACTGTTATTTCTAAAATCTCCAGCGTCCACGCAGAAGGTCCCTCATTGATGATGGCGTAGATTTGGTTGCTATTTTTAATTGTTCCAGCGAACATGTACATAGTTCGGTGTTGACAATTTGAGGGAGATTTAACTGCTATTTCTAAAACCTTCAACAACCACGAATATAACTCCTAGTTGAAGATAAAATGCAATGAGGGATATTTGACTGCTATTTCCAGTTGCTCCAGCGACCACATAGCACCGCTTTGATGTTCACACGATTTGAAGATTTAACTGCTATTTCTAAAACCTCCAACAACCACGAAAATGACTCCTAGTTGAAGGTAAAAATGCAATGAGGGATATTTGACTGCTATTTCCAGTTGCTCCAGGATTCACATGGCACCGCTTTGAAGGGGTTTTAACTGCTATTTCTAAAACCTCCAACAACCACGAAAATGACTCCTAGTTGAAGGTAAAATGCAATGAGGGATATTTGACTGCTATTTCCAGTTGCTCCAGCGACCATACGGCACCGCTCTGACGTTCACACGATTCGAAGGGAGATTTAGCTGCTATTTCTAGAACCTCCAGCAACCACGTAGACGGTCCCTCGTTGAAGCCGACATTAAGCTGGGATTTGACGGAAGATCTGGCTAGAAATTTCCCAGCAGGTCTGGCAACAAGCATAGAAAGCAAGAGACGTACAGCCTCTTCCCTTTAAAAACAAACAACAACACTCAGACTGAGTCAGTCGAAATCAATTTATTTTGTTAGACCTGGCTTTGACTGGCGGACACTTAACACGAGCTGCAAAGATCCATCAGATCCTCTTTTACAAATACGACCAACAGGCTATCGATCCTTTTAACTACATGTTAGCAATGTTTATCGATTTTTTTTCTTCTTACACGGGAATAGTAATCAAGCGATTAACAACAACACCAAGTCGAGTCTTATTGCTATTCTCTTAACGCTGCCATCCACCATCACCAGCACCACCACCACCACCACCATCGCCACCATTAAGTCTTTCTCTCTTAGCCTTATTCTTATTCTTTTCTTTTTCCTTTTTTTCTGTTTCTCCGCCTCAACTTCGTCGTTCTCACGCCCTTTCTTACCCCATACATCTTAAGATTCTACTTCAATGCCGAACCAAAATCGTTCAGCGTTTCCAACGTACCAACAACGCAGATGCAACTTCATTACGCAGTTGCATGAGCAACTAGAAATAGTAGCTAAACACGCCTCTTAAATCACACTCTACAAACATAATAAAAAAATATTCAGACAAATACATAACAAAAACACCAAGACTTACAAATATATATAACATACAGAAAATTGCACTACTGGGCACTGCACACATCCTACGCAAAACACTTTCAATACAGTAACCATAAGAGCATCACAGCAAACCACAGCACATACCCAAGGCACACAGAGCTGCGCTCGGTAGTGAAGTGAAAGCACGTTATAAAAATAAAACTACTGAACAATAATAATAATAATGGTTTCAAATTTTGGCACAAGGCTAGCAAGTTTGAGGTGGGTATAAGTGGATTACATCGACCCCTAAATACTTAACTGGTACTTATTTTATTGACCCCGAAAAGGCGAAAGGCAAAGTCGACCTCGACGGAGTTTGAACCCAGAACATAAAAACGGCCGAAATGTCGCTAAGCGTCTTAACGGTTCTGCCATGTCACCACCCTAATAATAATCTTTTCAGGTAAAGGCACAAGGCCCGAAATTTTTTTTGTGAGGAGGTGACTAGTCGATTACATCGACTCCAGTGTTTCACTGGTACTTATTTTATCGACCCCGTAAAAAATGAAAGACAAAGTCGACCTCGGCTGAATTTGAACTCAACGTAAGGACGGCCGAAACGCTTAGCAGCATTTCGCCCGACGTGCTAACGATTCTGCCAACTCACCGCCCCACCCTAATAATAACCATTTCTAAGGCGGCGGGCTGGCAGAATCGTTAGCACACCGAGCAAACTGCTTAGCGGTATTTCGTCCGTCTTTACGTTTTGACTTCAAATTCTACCGAGGTCGACTTTGCCTTTCATCCTTTAGGGGTCGATAAATTAAGTACCAGTTGCGTACTGGGGTCGATCTAATCGACTGGACCCCTCTCCCCCAAAATTTTAGGCCTTGTGCCTAGAATAGAAAAGAATAACCATTTCTTTTATTTGCCACCAGAGCAAACGATTGGGGGACACTACAAAAACAGACATTAAGTGTTGGGGTTTACACAAAAGCATTAATAATATACAAAAGGAAGTAGACATGACTTATAATAGAACAGAGAAGGAAATTATACAACAGTAAAAAGAAAGAGGGGGGAATAAGGATAATAGTGATATGGACCCCCTGATACGGGAGGACCTCTAGGAATAATCGAAGAACCTAACTGTTCAAGATCTCCCTGAACAATAAGGGCAAACGACCTCTCCAATTCCTTTTCTCCGACTCAGAGGTCTACACTTAGAGCCGTACCAACCACTCTTGCCATTTTCGCAACTTTCACTCACTTTTCAATAAATTTACTTGAGGACAGCACCTCTTTCTCCACCCACACTTTCATCTTCAAGTGAAACTTAAAGAAAAAAAAATCGATGAGGGCTCTACCAAAGAAGAATGTCTCTGTCCTTATGCCTCCCGACCTCGTCCACCGGACAACCTCTTTTGCCACAGCCAACAAGCAAAGGAAAATTGCCTTACCAACCCAGTTAAAAGGAAGGCGGTCGGGCAATCTTCACTATGGACTCGGCCGACAGACGGATCTGTCCCACATGCAGCAGTAGCTGTTCGACGTGACTCCACGAGTCAGCAGTGCCTGAACGTTGAACGAGGACGTGCAGAACTGTTTCGCGCACCTCGGACAAGCCCGTTTGACAGCACATCCGTGCTGTAGAATTTATCTCGAACTGGTGGCGCCCCCCGCCTCGGTAGCACTGACAGGCCAAGGACATCTGGAAATTTACATTCAGGACCGCAGTTCCGCCAAGGAGACTAGCTGCGAAAAGACGTACCTCACAAACGGAGCTTCTTACCACCATGGGCTAAATAATGTTGGCTTTCCCGGATTTCATACATATATTTCCCCGACGCCATTCTGGATAAGACGCCGAACTGTCACAGGATTATTCCTTTTTGTCAGCGGACAGGATCCACTTGAAATGAAGTGTTTTGCTCAAATAATACAAACGCGTCCCTCTGTCCAGGAAGTGAAACCACAATCTTACGATCGTGAGTGCAACACCCCTAACCACAAAGCAACGCGCTTCCCATATCTGTGTGTGTGTGTGTGTGTGAGAGACGAGAGAGAGAGAGAGATGGTGGGGGGGGGGCGTGAGATATCGGATTTCTCGTTTGATGAGTCATCAACTTCAATTTCATCATAGCTATTGTAGACTTCATTGAAACTGTAACTGTTGTTATTTTATTGTTGTTTAGCCCTAGGTCAAATCTGATATGGCAGAAAAACAAAAACAAAAACAATCATCTAAAGCATTTTAGCAATGAATGCGTTCGTATTTTAATCTTTTACTTATTTCAGTTATTGGACTGCGGCCGTACAGGAGCACCATCTAGAAACGGTTTCAGTCGAACAAATCAAAACCTTAGTAATTATTATTTTTATTTTTCAAACCTGACACTAATTCCATTGGTCACTTTAGATAAACTGCTAAGTTAAAAGGACGGAAAGAAAACCAATACCGGCTGTGAACCGGAGCGACAAACACACACACACGTGAGCATATATATATATATATATATATATATACATCGAATTCTACGAGAATTACGTAAACGAGTAAAATGTAAATAGAATCAACAAGCCTTCACTATGTATTGACGATAATTGAATATAAAGCCCGTAACGGAAGAGCCAATTATTTCCCGTTACGGAGTTTTCTGCCATTATATTAGAATAACTTCTATCGCCAGTATACAGTGAAGGCTTATAAATTTTATATACAACGCTACATATATATCGGTCTGCCCAGTCCACTCGCAAGGTTTTGGTCGGCACGCGGTCATAGTAGAAGAAACTTGCCCAAGGTACTACGCAGTGGGATTGAACCGGAAATCATCTTGTTGGGAAGCAAACTTCTTACTACAGAACGATCTAACTCAGACAACATTATCTAAAGTTTCCCTGTAATATTTCTTACAGACTGTAGGATGTGATATCAATATGAATGATATTCGGCTGTTATTTCTAGCATGGCGAGGTAGCACGTAGAGTTTCCCCTCGATGCTCCGTCGTAGGATGTTAATAACGCGAGTGTATGTGTGTGAGCAGTGATCAAATTTACACGATAATAATTGAAAAATAAAGAAACGAAAAAAGAGAGAAAGAAAGAGAAGAAGGAATTCGTAAAACGTGCGAAAAACACGAAAGAACAGGTTTTGTTTATTCTTGACAAATCTTAAAGAATGTCAGAAGCCATAAAGTTCAAAACGAAGAATACGTTTTGTAAGAGAAACGGCTCATCTGATATCTTTTCGCTTTGCTACTTGACAAACAGATCGGCCATTAATTTGAGCATGTGATGGCGAGACTCGAGAAAGCAAGCGTCAATATATAACGTCTCACTGGGTCATCACAATTACTCCTATGAATTTAAAATTAATACATACATACATACATACAGGTGGATAGATAGATAGATAGATAGATAGATAGATAGATAGATAGATAGATAGATAGATAGATAGACAGACATACGTATAGACATCTTTTAACTTTTACTGGCTTTAGTCAAGAAATTGACCCTATTACTTGTTACATCAGTTTCTTTTGCGGAGCCCTTAAGGTTACAGTGACGTAAACAACACACACAAGTGTGTGTATGTGTATGTGCATATATATATATATATATATATATATATATATACACCCACACATATAATATACGGTTGATGTTAGACGATTCATACAAACACGAGCATCCAAAAGAATGACTTTTCTGTAATGTAATGTACGCAAGCACACGTATATGTATGCATCGTTGTATGTATGCGTGTGGTGAGCTAACAGTGCCGGTGGTTCGAAAAATAGCGTTCAATACAAAACTGGGAAGTGGTTGGCGTTAAAAGGGCATTTTCGCCGCAGAAACCTTGCCAAAACAGACATTAGAAAATGATTCCGACTTGGGACTCACCGGATCCTTGCCAAACCATCGAACTCATGTTAGCATGGAACACGGACGTTGTATGGCGATGAGAAAGATGATAGACATACCTTTCAATCTATCTATATTGGCCTTAAAGAATTTAGTCGAATGAATCGACTCCAGTACTTCTTAAGCCTGGTACTTACTTATCCTATCGATCTCTTTCGCCGAACCACTAAGTTGCGGGGACGTAAACACACCAACACTGGTTGTTAAGCGAGGAGAGGGACAAACACAGACATAAAGACTCACACATACATTGATACACGCACACATATTCATTCATTCCTTAAACCACAAGAGCATAACAGTTTGATTCGGCCTCCATGCGACATTAAGCTTCGCAGGCTCCTAAGAGAAACCTAGTTTGTTCAGGCTCAGAATACCAAATCTGGCAGAATCGTTAGCACACTGGAAAAAAAAAATACTTTTCAGCTTTTTTTCTGTCTTTACGTTCTGAGTTCAAATTCCGCTGAAGTCGTCTTTGCCTTTCACTATTTTGTGGTCGGCAAAATAAGTACCAGTTGAGCAATGGAGGCGATCTAATCGACTAACACCCTCTCGCCCAATTGCTGACCTTCTACCAAAACTTGAAAGCATTGTTGTTGTTGTTGTTGTTGTTATTCTCTCGGCCCTTAAGGTCGTGTGTAGGTTGGTGGAAATTATTCTAGGTGCAGCGGACAATTAGAACCGTGTCGAGATATAGGATCGGGATCGCCGGTTCATTTCGTCCGAGCAGTAATATACCACACATTCACACTCACGCACACACACACACAAACACACACATTAAGGAAGTCAAATATTGACTTAAGACTCGGAATATGAAATATATTTCTAAATGGAAAAGACTGACTGTGACTTCGAAGTTTCGCATTAGACCACCGGTTGCTTCACAATCTTAGATGAAACCGGCTGTTCATGATGAAATCGGGAATCATTGCCAAAATTTTCTTCGTGCTCATCTACCTATCCGCCTCTCTCTCTCTTTCTCTCTGTCTATCTATTTATTTATCTATCCACATATATCTATATATCTTGCTTGTTATATACATATTACACTATATCTATTTTTCAATATATCTACATGTATTTGTGTGTGTGTGTGTGTGTGTGTGTGTGTGTGTGTGTGTGTCGCTGCGTGGCAACTTCGGCAAGTATTTTGTACTATAGCCTCGGACCGACCAAATCCTTGTGAGTGGATTTGGTAGACGGAAACTGAAAGAAGCCCGTCGAATATATGTATATATTTGTGTGTGTGTGTGTGTGTGTGTGTGTGTGTGTGTGTGTGTGTGTGTGTGTGTGTGTGTGTGTGTGTGTGTGTATGTGTGCGTCACCCCACCATCGCTTGACAACTGACAGAATAAGCACCAGGCTTACAAAGAGTAAGACCATGGGTCAATTTCTTCGACTAAAAGGCGGTGCTCCAGCATGGCCGCAGTCAAATAACTGAAACAAGTAAAAGAATAAAAGAATATGCGCATATACGTAAACATATGTATATAATACATACATACATACATACATATATATATATGTATA
>NC_068988.1:9226530-9230079 GCF_001194135.2 Octopus bimaculoides
TATATATATATATATGTATAATCTTACAATAACCATTGTTTAACCATTTTCTCACACCGTCTCCGATGACGGGATATATAAAATATCCCGGAAACAGCTGTAAAACCTATATATAAATGATCTAAAATCTCTCGCAGCCTTGGATTTTTATTTCATTTAAACATTATATATATATATATATATATATATATGTACGTACACACACACACACTGCATTTAGTTTACAGGGAGTGTGGTTAAATAACCTAGAAAAACTGTCATCAAACGACTTAAACGCCATCTACATGATGACATGGGTGGGTGTTTATTTTTCCGTTGGTCTTCAGTGCATTTGAACAGAAAGACTAAGTAAATACAGAATTTGACACAGAAAATGTGGGTGCCACTTGGTAATTAATCAAGTTGATAACAGTATGAAATTTAGGTGATGTCTATGGAGGCGTTTTTGTATTCGTTCGTTTCTGCTTTTTTCTTTGTTGTTTTTGTGTTGCGTTCGTTTCGTTGCTTTCTAACCATTTCAGAATATATAAGTTTCTTTCGGGTTTATGAAAGGTTTCCATGTTTCTCTCTCTAATATTATTCTTTTCTACTCTAGGCATAAGGCCCGAAATTTTGGCGGAGGGGATCAGTCAATTAGATCGACCCCCAGTACGTAAGTCCTTATAAGATATGTACACCAATGAATGAAGTGATATATACTGAGAGGTGTCTATGTGTTTACACACACACACACACACACACAAGCAAAGCACATGCATATCTCTAGACATATATTTATATGCATGCATATACAGATATATGCAAGTATGTATATGCATAAGCAAATATTTATGAAAGGAAAGACAGACAGACAGATAGGCAGACAGACAGACAGATATAGATAGATAGATAGATAGATAGATAGATAGATAGATAGATAGATAGATAGATAGATAGATAGATAGATAGATAGATAGATAGATAAATGGACAAGACAGATGACTAGAAAGGTAGACAGACAGATAGATAGATAGATAGATAGATGGACAAGACAGATGACTAGAAAGGTAGACAGATAGATAGATAGATAGATAGATAGATAGATAGATAGATAGATAGATAGATAAACATACATACATACATACATACATAGACAGACACATAGACAAAAGCACGTATAAATAGATAGTTGCACAGGTAGCATAGCTAAATTGCATAGCCGAAAAGATAAAATATATACATCACTTAGAAAAGCACTCTATGGAGTAAAACGTAAGAAGTGAGCAGAGAAAAATAGTGCATGTGCATATTGGCACCGCTTTTAAGTGATACGAGTATCAATTTAATCAAGATCATCTGAATCTAATCTCTCCATATTTGTCTCTCGAACGCTGACAGGTAGATCGATAAACAGACAAAAATTGGTATAAGTCTAATAAATATAAACACACGCATCTACTTATCTACATCTACATGCTTTATCTACCTCCATTTAGAGAGCGGCAGACACGGTGAAGTAGTCGTATGTACGTAGATACAGCGTGTTTGATGAGATGGAGAGGATGCTGGATAGATAGATGGATACATAGAAGAATATAGATAGACAGATAGATAGACAGATAGATAGACATGCGATAGAGGGATACATAGATAGGTAATTTTGATGGAGATATACAAAGACACAAACAGATGGATTGATAAATAGAAGGATGGTATGGATAAACTGATAGACAGATAGATAGATAGATAGATAGATAGATAGATAGATAGATAGATAGATAGATAGTGGTAAAAAGACGGACACACGGATTGATGAGAAGAAAGATAAATGGGTTAGAGAGAAGTAGCCACACACACACATATGCAGAGGGGGAAAAAACGGTGCCAATTAGGTAAAGCAGAAGAGGGGTTATTATCACGAAGAAGTAAAGTCTATTCCTTAAAATCAATCTGACGATCCAATAAGGTTTCTGTCTGTGCGTCGTCTCATCAACCAGTTTCATAAACCCGCCTTAGTTCTTTTTTTTTTTTCTTAATTTTCTACCTTTTCTGTCCGTGTAAATAAAATAGCAAATTTAAATATTGTAGAAAGATAATAGAAATGCGATTAAATTGTTTTGGCATTAAACTATTATTAGACATACATGCATATGTGTGTGTGCGTGTGTGTGTGTGTGTGTGTACGTTATGTGATTGAACCGATAATGCTTTTTAATAAAAGTGTTATCTCTATTGTTTTATTTATCTCTTTATGGCGTTTTGAATACGTGTTCACATAAATGTATATATCTATCAATCTCCCTCTTTATAATGTTCATGTATGTCATGTGTACAAACATAGATATACATATATACACATATATATATACATACATACATATATATATATATAGAGAGAGAGAGACAAATAGATAGATATATAGATAGGTAGACACAGAGAGATACAGATAGGTAAACAGATAGATAGATAGACAGACAGATAGATAAGATAGATAGACAGACAGATAGATAGACTTCATATGTGTCTGGGTATATATGTATAGGACCTTATTCATATACATGCACACACACACATATAACTGTGCATGTATCTATCTAGCTCTCTCCAAACACATATACGTACGTGTGTGTATAGTCACACACAATTCAACATCATATGTGCAAAAACCTTTACAGACAAACAACGATATACTCTAAAACAACAGTATATGTGTGTGTGTTTGTGCGTGTGTGTATGCCTTTTTCGAAAGCCTTACCAGCAGTGTAACTACAACTATATGGAAATACCTTTCTTAAACACTATATAACTAACGCCATTACTACCACCACCACCACCAATAACAACAATACCAACATAGGTACAGTACAGCTCTCCCTAAATGTAATCTGCATACCCTAAATTCTAACACGACCAAATCTCTGTAGGTATGTCTAAACACGCATGCACGCACACACACAGGCACCTAATTTCACCGTAATCCCCTAAGAATTGATATAGAAGCAGCTACAAAATTTAGTGGAGTATCTATTGTCGCATTTTGTAGTCACGTTAGGCAGGCAGTTGCTAAGGAACTTTTAAAATAAGATTCGTGGAGGAAGGAGAAAAAAAAAAAGGCCACTGTAAGTTCTATTTGCAAACGCAAGCATTCTCATAGTCTCTTTATCTTAAAAGAACGTGAGAAGTGAAATATCTGATGCCTGGCTTAGCTTGCCTGGCTTTGCCTTTCTTGCTTTTTAAAGCCGAGCTTTGCCTGCTTCGCTTCTCCCCTCTTCTTAGAAAATAAAACGGCATATAAACAATTAACAAAGGCAGGTGCGCGTATCAAAAAAAAAAAAAACGATGGATGGACCAAACAAATGTTGGAAATTAGGAAGAAGAAGTAGATGATGAAGAAGAAGAAGAGAAAAGAAGAGCATTTGCAACGACGATCGAATCATTAAGATGTTTTAAATGTAACGATGTGTGTGCATGTGTTTGTACATATATGACTGTGCGTTATGTCTTGTTTGTCTGCCGTCTGGTAAGGGAAATGATATTATATATATGTATGTATATATATATATATATAT
>NC_068988.1:9230315-9233198 GCF_001194135.2 Octopus bimaculoides
TATATATACATATATATACACACACACACACACGTATATCTGTATATGTATGAAAGAAAGAGAAGTATGTAATACGTAGGTTTGTAGACAGATAGATGCGTGTACCTCTGTGCCTCTGTGTGTGTGTGTGTATGTATAAGTATCATTAGGAAGTCGTCCATTGTACGGTTTCCCTTAGCATGAGTTGTCGAGAGACCCTTTAACGAGGGAAAAGAGAAAGAGTACAGGACTGTATGTAGATAAAGAGAAAATTTAAAAGAACTAAACTGGGTGAAAAGCTAGAGAAAAATAGAGAGAAGAGAAAAATAGGGAAGAGAAATTTTAGAGAAGCCGAAAATGAATGGGAACACACACACACACACACACACGCACGCATGCACACCACATACATACATACAGACGCACACACTCAAAGCAAAACTGTATTTGGTTCAGAGTCTAACGAACAGAACACATTAAAAGTATGCTGTCTTGACAAATATCAACGGTAACGTTGATGGCTGCCGCCGAATCGATGATGCTGAGAGAAATGGATGGTTTAAATTAAGAAAGAAGACTAATTATCAATTAAATTCCATCTTTATTTAATCATACACATGATAACACATCCACACAAATACGTATACACACACGCGCGCGCAGGGAGTACGAACAGAAAACATACTCTCATACACAGAGTACAAATAGCATATTTATGTGCACGCGCACTAACGCAAACGTAATCAGCATAGCGTTATATATATATATATATATATATACTTACATACATATAATATGTATATAGGTAACTATGTATATATATATATACTTACATACACACACACTTGAAATCTGTACAAATGATTAAATTCAATGGTTTACAATTGAACACACAAACATGCACGCATACACGCGCACGTGTACCCACACAAAGCACAATCGACATCCTTTATCAACAACTAAATACATTTACACACACACACGTGTGTATTATATACATACATATATATATATATATGTTTATGTATAACAGATAACTGGAAATAGAGACACTTGAAATTACCACACAACACACATATTCATTCATTCCTGAAACCACAAGAGCATAAAAACGAACTAGAATTAATATATAAATATCTCACATTTTGATACTCAACATCATTTTCTTTCTTGTAAATTAAAATTTAATTAATAATTATTTTTAACACAGATATCACTCATTTCATTCATTCATATTTCATTTTATTAATTTTTTTTCCCCATTATTCGCATTTAATAAACGAAACCAACAACATCAATTTTACATACAGTGACAATAATAATAATAATAATAACAATAATAATGCAAAAATAAATTTAAATATAAATACAAATTTATATATATATAGATGTATATATATACATATACTAACCGGGTGTCGGTCGAGAAGGTACATGTTGTGGGTCACCATGGTTAATCTGTACGTATCTATTTTTCACTTGGGCACACTGGTCGGTATGACTGCCGTTGTTATCCCCAATTAAGGGAGCTGATGGCTCGCCAGCGGGATTTTGATCAGGTAAGACCACGTTACCGCCACAGAAAGAACATAAAAACGATAGTAATATTACAAACACCAACCGTTTGCTAACGGCCATAATGCGTTTCTCCATCGCTTTTTCCTCTTGGTGAATGATTTATATTGATGATATATTGTAATTTCAACCGATCAATAAATCGATCGATATAACTTTTGAAATGTAAGTGAATATATATATGTAATATGTATGTATAGATGTATGTGTGTATATATTTATATTTATATATATATATTTATATTTATATATGTATATTTATATTTGGATGATGTATATTTTTAAAACACAGTGTAAAAGCATATAAATGTATGTATATACATATATATAAATATTACAGAGAGAAAAGATAACTGTATATTTATATGTATGTATATATATATAAAGATATGCCGATGTGTGTATGTATGTATGTGTTTATATATATGTATGTGTGTTTATGAATGTGTATGTGTATATATGTATATATATATATGTGTGTGTGTTTGTGTGTGTGTGTGAGGGAGAGGTTTAAAAAACACCTTTGGTATTAATAATAATAATAATAGTAATAATAATTATCCTTCGCTGTTGTTTGTAACCGAGGGTAGAATTATCCTGCGGTTTTTCACACACACACACGGTTTATAAGCCACTGCCGAATAGAGGAGCTTAACAAAAATCGGTCTTAACACCACCACAACCACTACTACTACTACTACTACTTCAACTATTGCTGCTGAGGCCGCTGTCGCTACTGCTGCTGCTGCTGCTGCTGCTGCTATTACTGCTTCTACTATCAGCACCACGACCAGCACTATCGCTAACAGCGCTACTATTGATATAGTTGAAGAGAGGGAAGAGGGAGGACATTCACAACGATGGCGACGATAGGCGACTAACACCGCCGACGTCACCACCACCACCACCACTACTACTACTGTCATTAACAGCAGCGCGAACACCTACGCCATCGCCGCCAGTACGAAGACAAACACTATTAGGGCCGCCATCGCCGCCCGCACCGTTTACACTTACCTCCCACTATCGCTGATATACGACTGCTACCACCGTACATTGCCTATTCTCTCACCGATACTCTCTTTTTCTCTGCTGCGCCTATCGCTGTTGCCCCTTAAAAACTCACTCCTTCCACTCTTTCTAATTTTCTCTTTCATTCATTCATTTCTTCCCCCTCTCTCTCTCTCTCTGTCTTTGCTCTCTTTTCTCTGCTTTTCTTTCTTCCTTTATTTCTCTCTCTCTCTCTCTGTCTCTGTTTCTCTCTCTCTCTCTCTGTCTCTGTTTCTCTCTCTCTCTCTCTGTCTCTGTTTCTCTCTCTCTCTCTCTCTC
>NC_068988.1:9233208-9233961 GCF_001194135.2 Octopus bimaculoides
GTCTCTGTTTCTCTCTCTCTCTCTCTGTCTCTGTTTCTCTCTCTCTCTCTCTCGCTTTCCTTGTCTCTCCTTCGCTCTCCCATTTTCTACCTCTCTCTCATTATCTCCCTCCGCTATCTTCTTTCTCTCTATTCCCCTCTCTCACCTTCCTCTCTCTCTCTCTCTCTCTCTCTCCTTCTTTCTCTTTCTCACTCTCTGCTGTTTCTTTGTCTCTATGTCTCACCGTCTCATTCTCTCTCACATTGTCTCTTCCTTTCTCTTTCCGTCTCCCTATCCTCCTCTCTCTCTCTCCCAAATCCCGCTGTTTTTTCTCCCTCTTTCTCTCCCTAGCCTCTCTCTTCTCTCCCTCTCTCTCTTTCACAGCCTCTCGCCCAATCTCTTACTCTCTCTCTCTCTCTCTCTCATCTCATTCGCCTCCGTATATCTTTATCATATACTAATACATCCATCTGTATCTTTTACTGTTGCTGTTATTTCAACTGCTGCTGCTGCTGCTGTTACTGTTACTGCTGCTGCTGCTACTTATACTTATTCCCTCTCTCTTTCTCTTAACCCCCCCCCACCATCACCATCGTTCTTTTCCTATTTATTCCTTACTGTTGCTGCTATAAGCACCTATCCTTTCCTATTTCTCCTTTATTCCAACCCTTCGTCTCACAACCAACGAAACCAGCCAGCTAAACAACCTCTCTGTACTCTTCTCTCAATAGATCCCTTCTCCCTTTATCACACCAGTTATACACACATATATAA
>NC_068988.1:9236578-9238122 GCF_001194135.2 Octopus bimaculoides
TATGTATGTGGCCAGTTTATGGTATTTTTCATCATATATATGTATGTATGTATGTATGTATGTATGTGTTGGCGGTGTCCTAGCATGACCGCAGCCTCAAGGCTGAAACATGTGTGTGTGTGTGTGTGTGTGTGTGTGTGTGTGTGAAGGGTTTCTTTCACTTTCCAGCTACCAAAATCCACTCAGAGTCCTGCTGTGCATTGTGACTGAGCTCAGGAGCACATAGCTTGGAAGAGTGCTACTTAACTACACTGCCACGCCTAAAGAACTACGTCTGGATGGCCATGGTAGACCAGGACAGAGCTGAGGATGCCAAGGAGATTAAAAGAAGGAAAAAAATTATTTTTTTCAGTGTACTTTTAATGATGTATCCCTAAGTGGTCAATACACGTGCTGGAAATAACAGTCAGATCTCGATTAAATCATACACTGACAAGTAGGATGTCTTACATAAGGAAATAAAATGAGATTATGGAGGTATTGAATCATAGTCCTGCAAGGCTGTGATTGACCTACGGCTAAAATAGTACTTAGCGTCTACAACAGCAAGAAGAGGAACATGGAGAAAAGCCAACTGTGTTTTAGAGGGCTTCGTCGTTTTGGAGAGAGGAACTTGTAGTGTGTCCGGTGCACACACAGATACACACACATAGATATGCATACACACACATATGCACACACATACACACGCGCGCTCATGCACACATACATACATAGATACATACACACATACGCACACACACACACGCACAGGCATGCACACGCATACACTCAAATAGATACACACACATACGTGCGCACACACACGCACGCCATTACACATACAGACACACAGTCACACAGACACACAGTCACACAGACACACACACGCCATAACACACACAGACACATGTACAGACTCATTCACGCGTGTGCACACACACACACACATACATATATGTACAAATACATACACATACAAATAGACACACGCACGCAGAGATGTAGACAGACACACAGACACACAGGCAAACACACAGACACACAGGCAAACACACAGATACAAACCACACACGGACATATGTATGCATGCAGACATACAATGACACACACTCACACATACACACACATATATACACATACACACACATATATACACATACACATATATACACATACACACACACAGTGCGTGTAGTTCTCTAGCTGCGGTGGGGAGAGAGAGAAAGGGAGAGAAAGAGAGAGACAGACAGACAAATAGAGACGGAGAGCGGCGGGGAGAGAGAGAAGACGGGTAGACGCTGCGTATGAGAGGTTCATTTCCGAAGCGTGTTCATGTGTGTGTGTGTGTGCGTGCGCCTATGTTTAAGTCAACACCAAGTTTTACGTTATTGTTGTTGTCAATGATGATGATGATGATGATGATGATGACATCAAGTTATTGTATTTTTATTTAATTAAAACTGATTGACTCCATCATGTAACACACATGCACACACGTACACACGTACATATATATAATATATACACACACACACATATATATATATATATATATATATATA
>NC_068988.1:9238759-9244739 GCF_001194135.2 Octopus bimaculoides
CACACACACACACACACACACACACACACACACACTCAAACACACACAATTTCACGCAAGCAAGCGAGCGCACACACACATCCAGATGTAATCTTTCACGCAATCACACACACACACAGAGACACATAAAAACACCTAGCTGTGTGACGTAACAGAGACTGGATGTTTTGATTGGTCAATATTTCTGCGGTGACTCACCTCTTTACTGATGTTGATGGAGATGACGGAGATGATGACGATGATGATGATGATGATGATATTTATGAAAGCCGCGATAAGGGTGGTGGCGGTGGGGATGGCGAAACTGAGGGAGGCATGAAGATTAGTTCCCTTAAAAATACTGGGAAACGGCGAGGATTCGCAAAAAGAAATGGAGTTTCGCTGGCTATTACACAATCTCCTACTCCGTTCTCACTGAGGATATACGCGCGTGTGTGTGTGTGTGTGTGTGCGTGCGTGCGTGTGTGTACATGTGTGTTTGTGTGTGCGTCTGTATGTGTGTCTGCATATGTATGTGTGTGTGTGTGCATGTGTGGGCATGTGCGTGCGCACATCTGTAAAGACACGTGCAGATGTGGTCCCTCACCGTCTTGGTTTTGAGAAGCAGGCAAATTGTACGCAATACATGAAACTGTGTGTGTGTGTGTGTGTGTGTGTGTGTGTATAAACATGCATTTATATACATATATATATATATATATATATGTATGTATGTATGTATGTATGTATGCATATATATCTTATATAAAAGACGCAAATGTATGTGTATATATATGTGTGTGTATAAATACATACATATATATATATACACGCGCACACACTCCTATCTATTTATCCATCTATCTATCTATCTATGTATATATATACATATATATATATATATATACATATATATATATATACACACATATACATACACACACACATGTATATATGTATACGCATACATACACAGACATTCAACAATATATGTATATGTAAGTGTATGTACACATACATGTATATTATATATATATACACACACACACACGCACACACACACACATAAAAGCTTATGTGTGTGTGTGTACATATACAGATATAGATACATGCGTACATGTATCTAATATAGCTGTCTGTAAGGAAGTATTATCTCCGGACGAATGCCGCAGTTAATTTGTCTTTTCATGTTGTATGTGCGTTATATGTGATACACACTTGACTGTTTTCATCTAATCCTCTTTCTCATACATTTAACAGATTAATATTCAGCTGGGCGGCTAATTGCAACACCGGCAATTTTTCAATCAGTTTTTCTACATCAGTTACGACGGATTTTGTCGTAGACTTCGCTTGACAGCAAATACATATCCCTGACAGAGCTCAACGAGGCTGAAATACGCATCTAGAATTCTTACACATCTCTCTCTCTATATATATATGTATGTATGTATGTAGTCACAATACAGACATTTAGACCTCTTATAGGGATATTTTTATCCCCGATACTCTGGTTTAATATATTATATTTTGAAGAGATATCTCTTCAATGAATTTATCATAGAAAATATCGTAAAATATCAAAGATTATTATCGAGCTAGAAAACAAAGAGATCTAATGGATACAAATTAATTTATTAATTAATCAACTTACTCTTCTACATCTGTTTTATTTCGCAAACAAAATTAAAATTACAAAACATATATAAATATACAATTTTTCATTTTAAATACCTTGGATGGAAAATTATCAAGGTGTACAAAGGACTCTACAAGGATTACATTAGGATACGTTTAGAACACTCAGAATATACAGACATCTTTATTATGTGTACACCCTGATGAGATTCCATCCAATGTATTCAAAATGAAAGATTATATATTCATATATGTTTTTTAATTTTAATTTTGCTAGTTAAATGAAACAATTGTAGGTGAGATGTTAATTAATTACTAAATTAATTTGTATCCTTTAGATCTCTCTGTTTTCTAACTCATTAATACGTGTGTGTGTGTGTACCATGAAGGTCATTAGCTTATAGTTATTTTTACTACAAGATGCAATACAATCATACTTGCATGCTTGTGTATCTCTTTATAGCTTCGTCGGAGCTTCAAGCGTGAAATGCAGTTTTATTTGGGAAAGCATTTACACACACACACACACACACACACGCACACACACACACACACACACACACACACACACACACACACACACACACACACACACACACACACACACACACACACACACAGTATTTTGCGTAGGATATGGGCAGTTTCCATGCGTACTATCTTTTGAATTTCTGCCATTTTAGGGTTTCCTGGTATCTGAGCTAGGTAGCAATCAGCTCCTTTTACTATTATTAATAGGGCACCTACGGCAACATGTATTGTTTTAGTCTTCAAGTTTCATATTTTGCTAATTTCTATTTCAAGATCTTTATACTTTCTCAGTTTTTCATAGGTCTTAATAGATACATTTACATTGATTGGGACAGTCATGTCAATGAGGAGGCATGATTATTATTATTATTATTATTATTATTATTATTATTATTGTTGTTGTTGTTGTTGTTGTTGTTGTTGTTGTTTTGTTGTTCTTGTTCTTGTTCATGTTGTAATAATAATAATAATAATAATAATAATAATAATAATAATAATAATTATTATTATTATTATTATTATTATTATTAGTATCATTATTATTATTATTATTATTATTATTATTATTATTATTATTATTATTATCATTATTATTAAGGTTGTGAGCTGGTAGAATCATTAGCACACCCGACAAAATACTTAGTGGCATTTCGTCCGTCCGCCCGTCCGTACGTTCTGAGTTCAAATGCCTCCGAGGTCGACTTTACCTTTCATTCTTTCGGAGTTGGTAAAATAAGTACCAGTTGTACACTGGGGTCGATGTAAGTGACTTACGCATACCCTCAAAATTTCAGGCTATGAGCCAAAATTTGGAACTATCATCATCGTCAATATTATCAACACTGTTGTTGTTCTTGTTGTTGCTGTGACATTAGTTGTGGTGGTGGTGGTGGTGGTAGTGGTAGTGGTGGTGGTGGTGGTTCTCTCTCTCACTCAGAGAGAGTTGGAGTTGGGAATTATGTCGATTACCGCATGGAGCGACATCCCAACGCAGACAACCTACATCACCATTAACGACCACAAAACAAACTTTCAATCTCACTCAAGAATCAAGGTTCACAGCACCCCCACCTCCAAGAACGAATCAAGCTTGGCTAGTGAAAGAGTACTGAACACCATTAATCTTAAAATTAGAAACGCCACTTGATTGGCTCTCTGGAGTTCCGGTGTTGTTATAATTTAGCGTTTCAAGAGTATAGGAGATAAAACACTAGATTGTTCCTAATATATCATAGAGTGCTGCCCATCTCTAACAAAATGAAGAACAAGAAAAAGAAGAAGAAGAAGAAGAACAACAACGACGGCAGGAAGAACAACATCTGCTACAAAGTCTAGAAGAAAAATTGGTTTGCATTATCGGCAAACGACAAATAAAATTCGAATATGTTTCCCTCGAAGGGAGATATTTCACAATAAATTGCTTCTCTCTCGTCGCTAAATTTGCTACAATGCAGTAAAACAATATAAAGCTATTCACAGTCAAACGAACGTAAATAAATTTCCTCCCAAGTGGTCGAGTTTGGTTCAGTCAATAATAATAATAATAATAATAATAATAATAATAATGATGATGATGATGATGATGATGATGATAATAATGATAATAATAATAATAATAATAATAATAGGTGCAGGAGTGGCTGTGTGGTAAGTAGCTTGCTTACCAACCACATGGTCCTGGGTTCAGTCCCACTGCGTGGCACCTTGGGCAAGTGTCTTCTACTATAGCCTCGGGCCGACCCAAAGCCATGTGAGTTTTAAAACACAGCGGTTATAAGTGTAATAAAAAAAATGTATATAATATTATTCATCCTCGCATACATGCTTGCTTGCTTGCTTCATATTCTTAGTTGATGAGGCTGAGGTCATCCCATGTTAATGGCCCCAGAGACGTCATCATGCGTAGAGCCAGCGAGATCCACCAGTGTTCCCCATCGCTGGCGCACCCGTGCCAGCACCCTCTGTATCCTCCAAGGGTGACGTCAGGCCTCTGGAGATCTTCCTTAATCACGAGCAGCTATCTGATGCGGACCCTGCTACGAGGCTTCTTCCAGTCCTCAGTTGCGACATTGAATGAGAGTAAAGCCCTGGTAGGATGATTTAGTGAGAGACGCAGGACATGTCCGTACCAGCGCATGCGACGAAGAGCTATGAGCTAGGGAGGCTGCGGACTGATGCATGCGCGCACGCAGGTCTTTGTTGGAAACGTGATGGTACCAATATTTACTCTTCTATAAGAGCAGCATCTTCTTTTCGCCTGTTAATCAGTGCGGTATCACAGTTTTGCTTCTCTGCTGCTCAGACTTTACTCCAAAACGCAAGTATTTCTTGCTCTGAGGGCTTTTCTATTTTAATTGTACTCATTCCAATATGTCTATAGAATTTCTTTGAATTATTTTTGAACGTATTATCTTTGAAGAAACTGGATCCTTTTTCAAAGTGGCGAATGCACGCAGCTTCGGCTGGCACTGTTTAGTTTTATCTTCTCCATTACTTCAGCAAATAGATGTTCTGACTCCAGTTCATAGTTTCTCTTTATCTTTCTTTTCTTAAATAGTTTTATATTACGATTATTACCGAAGTTTTTCCGTATTTCAGTATCAGATCGGAGAGCGTCGTTTTGTTTCTTGTTTTTATTTTTCTTGCCGCGTTGATCTTTTACGCCACACATTTAGGTGCACAACAGGAGCAGCGGCATAGAATAACTCATTCAAAGACGTTATATCCGGTTCAGTTTGGTTTATTATAATCTTAACGGCCATATTCACCTAACAAATTCTTTTGTCATTTTTAAAAATTACTATTGCGTATGTTAGGAAGGTCACTACGTTCCTTCATGTCCATATTTTGGACTTTGATCCATTCAGCAAATTTTTGTTCCTCAAGTTCTGTCACTGCACTCGTCCTGATATCAACATTATTTATTTCCGTTCAATTGTTTATAATTTCATTAACATGTTCCTTTCCAATGGTTCGATCTCAGGAGAGCATATTCATGTCTTTTCTTATTGTGAGTGTCGTGTTATTTATGAACGCTTTTTACTACTTTCACACTGACATCATAAATTTTGTGTTAATTTCTGAGTTGTATTCACTGGGTTCTTTCTCAAATCTGATTGTATATTTGTTTTCTTTTTTCTTTTTTTTTCTTTTTTTTTTTTTGCCAATTCCAATGTCAATCAACACTTCCGTTTTATAACATTTCTACCTTTATTGGCAGATTTATTACTGCTTATCTTTCGTCTAATGTTGCCCCAAATTCGGTATGTTTGCTCAATATTTGAAACTTCTAATGGATAATACATAGAAGTTTAATAAGTAACAAACAGTCTGTCCAGGACTATTTATGTCACTTGATATCATTGGTACCTGTTGATGTTGGACACCAAAGGCCTTGTCTGTTTGGAAGTCAAAGTCCCAGAGGATCTTTGCCTTCCCCTTTTCGTCCATTGCCTTTTCCAGTGTATGTTGGTACCAAGCACCTGTTACCTCGTATCCATACTTCCGGCATAGAAGCCAATGAAGGTTTGGGACAAACTTGTCGTGTCTGCGCTTGTACTCTTTCTGCATAAGACTTTTCGCAAGCACTAACAATCTGAGTCACGCTTTCGACCATTATTATTATTATTATTATTATTATTATTATTATTATTACCACAGCAATACACTAAACACAGACGACACTAAGTTACTCTGTAAGACAATTTCCAGGTGAATGCAAAAGGAAGAAGTAAGAAAAAAAAATGCTCCAAATGAGGTCATACGAAGAAAATTCTTTATCGAAAATAAAGTAGAAAGTCGAACTGGAGCTAACATTAGCGATCGCTTGCGT
>NC_068988.1:9245093-9247926 GCF_001194135.2 Octopus bimaculoides
TATATATATATATATATATATATATATATATATATGTATGTATATATATATATATACATATATATATATATATACATACATATGTATGTATATATATATATATGCATACAGATATATATAAGTGTGTATATATATGCATACATACACGCGCACACACACACACACACACACACACACACACACACACATATATATACATATATACGTACATACATGTACATATACATATGATATGCCCCGGTCTTAGAACCGATACAACCACAATATGCATATACGTGTATACATGTTTGTATGTATGCATGTATGTATATAGATATATATGTGTATATACATACGTACACACTCACGTATATATACATATATATATATACATATGCATATACGTATACATATATATATTTGACATATATACACAATCTTTCTCTCTGTCTCTCTCTCTCTCCATTTGTGCCTCCCCCTCTCTTTCACATTCTCTTCCATTCCTACACTGCACATATAAAAAACATTTCTAATGTTCGTAAATGCAAATATCCCGTCCCGTTTTGGCGTCACCACGGCTGCCTGTCGAGTTTATGTCTGATATGCATTTTGTAGGAGACTGAAAATTTGTTAAATCTGCTCTGGGACGATGCTTTATGCTGCAGCAAGTTTAACAACTCTCTTATTCCTACACTCTATCTCTATCTCTCTTTGTCTCTTTTTCTCTTTCTCTGTCTCTCTGTCTGTCTCTCTCCTCTTCTTTCTCCCTGTCGTGTCTCGATCTCTGCGTATCAGTTTTCTTTCAATCGATTTATAAACGGAATTAAGAAAAACAACCAAAATCTATAGCGAATGATGACGAATTGCATCCAGTCTCTCTCCTCTACCTTTCTACATGAATGACACTTGCAAGCCATTAATCTTTGAAGATGTCTGCCATCTTACCTCGTTCTTCGTTCCTCGTCCTTCTTCTTCTTCTTCTTCTTCTTCTTCTTCTTCTTCTTCTTCTTCTTCTTCTTCTTCTCCTTCTTCTTCTTCTTCTTCTTCTTCTTCTTCTTCTTCTTCTTCTTCTATTACCACAGCCAACGCCACCGCCCTCGGCACCACCACTACCACTACTACTACTACTACTACTACTACTACTATTACTTCTACTACTACTACTACTTCTACTACTACTACTACTACTACTACTACTACTACTACTACGTTTTGTCTGCCATTATCGTCGTCATTGCCACCGCCATCATCATCATCATCATCATCATCACATCCACCACCACCACCACCACCACAGCCATCACCACCGCCATCATCATCATCATCACCATCATCATCATCGTCGTCGTCGGTCTCGTCATTTGCCTTTTGTTTCAATAGTACATTTCCCAAATAATGTGCAGACATATTTCAGTTCAGCGTTATCACCCCTCCCCCTTCCCCTCACAGCATCTCTATCCAAAGATCTCTCTCTCTCTCTCACTCTCTCTCTCTCTCTCTCTCTCTCTCTCTCTCTCTCTCTCTCTCTCTCTCTCTCTCTCTCTCTTTTCCATTCGTTTATCTTTAAAACCGCTCATAGTGTATTTTTTGTTTGTTTTATTCGTATCACTTGTTTGTAGTTTTTAGTGTTGTTGATTAGCTCTAAGTCAATCTGAAAGCCAACCGTGACCCTCCTGGCTTAACACACACACACACACATACGTGCACATACATAGAAGCGCACACATATACGTGCTCACACACACACACACGGAATGCATGCATATAGAAGACCCTTGCCCATGATGCCGTGCTCTGGGATTGAACCTGAAACTATGTGGTTACAAAGGTAACTCCTTTTATCACGTAGCCATGACAGCGCTTACAAACTTATTTGATGGAAACGTTCCAAACAATTTACCATATTCTAAAGAAGCATCCATACTTCACCTTCATACAAGTGGGCTGTGACAACAATTTCATTGTTATAGGTGCAGGTGTGGCTGTGTGGTAAGAAGCGCGCTTCCCAACCACATGGTTCCAGATTCAGTCCCACGACGTTGCACCTTAGGCAATTCGCTACTACTATAAATGATCTCAGGACGACCAAAACCTTGGGAATGGATTTGGTAGACGGAAACTGAAAGAAGTCCGCCTGATATATGTATATATATATATATTTTTCTAAATTTTCAGTATGTTGGAGAAGCAACTCAATGCTAATCCCTGTATCTTTATGATGATAAATGGTTTTACCGATAAAGGTTTTTTCATACTGAACTACTTGGCAAAATTGTTAATTATTAATTCTATTATTAATTGACGATTCCCTGCCCTTATTCTTGTATATTTTATATATATATATATATATCAACTTGTTTCGCGTTGGCAAAAGTGTGTTGATTCTGATGGTGTTTATTTCGATTGATAAAGTTTTATTTGATCCGAGATATGTGCATCTGAATTTAAAGATTAAAAACCGCAAGAACTTTCTTGACAACCTAATAGCTCATCAGATCATCAGAGCATCATGGGTACTCCAGCAATTCAGCTTTAAGTATACAAAATTTTCTGAAACAAGTAAAAGATAGAAAGACAAAAGATAGCGTGGGAATATTTCAAAGATGACAGAAATGATTACCTGGTTTAACATGTTGATCGGGAATTTCAATTCGAAAAGAGGTGGATAAATAGTATGGCCACAGCCCTTGGGCTGAAACGCATAAAAGAGGATAAGGCGCAAGAGTGGCTGTGTGGTAAGTAGCTTGCTTACCAACTACGTGGTTTCGGGTTCATTCCCACTGCGTGGCACCTTGGGCAAGTGTCTTCTACTATAGCCTCGGGCCGACCAGAGCCTTGTGAATGGACTTAGTAG
>NC_068988.1:9248745-9251824 GCF_001194135.2 Octopus bimaculoides
ATATATATATATATATATATACGACGGGATTCTTTCAGTTTCCGTCGAGGCGGCGAACTGACAGGGTCGTTATCGCACAGAACAAATTCATCAGCGACATTTCTTGCGGTTAGTTTACGTTCAGTTCAAACGCCGCCGACGTCGACATTGCATTTTATGCTTTAGTGGCGGGGGGAGGGGTCCATAAAATAAATACCATTTGAGCCCTGGGGTCGATGTAGTCATTTTCCCGCTTTCTCTACTTTGCTGATCTTCAACCAAAATTAGAAAGACTTATTTGCATCAGAGACGTAAGACATGAATGAAACAAGATAGGAGCCATGATATCACCTTGTTTAACATCCGCTCCCTCAGGGAACGACCAAGAAAGTTTTCATATGAAACCTATTTGTCCTGCTATATCTTCTTGAAGACCCTTGACAGTTCTTCATATTCGAAGTGGGTTTTCGAAGCGCCCAAGCACTTTCCACATAATGTTACGTCACATTTAATAGTGTCACGTGGGAGTGAATCAAAAGTCTTGACAAAAACAATTTTCTAATTGTGTATAGAGAACGACGTGGTTCTAGACATTTATTAGATTTGTCTTAAGGAAAAGATCACATTAACCTCTTATCGATCACAACTAAAACCATATTGATTTTACGGAAGAATTTGTTCTTCAATAGAATTCTAAGGAATTTTCACGGCCTGTCGATCAGTTCAATTATATTCTAGTTTTGGTAGTTATTACTTCATTATAATCCTGGCTTTGTTTGGCGAAGATTCTTGCAGGAGTCTGTCCATGCCACATCGAATATCGACCCACAAGTGTCTCCGGTCGCAAATGCTTCAAGGGAAATCTCTATTCAGGGTTCGACGCTGCTGTGTCGCGTTTTTCCTTAAAGTCCATTTGCCCCCCAACGACAGTCTTGCGTGCATTCCCGAAGGAAGGGACAAACAGGTGAATGTCATGTCATAAAATTGGTCAGATGTTGTTAAAAATCCTTCAAATCACAACTGACCGCCTTAAAGAAAAATAAAAAGTGGATATTCGGAACAAGGTAGTTCTAGATATACAAAATGGCAAAATGGCCGTGGCTGGAACGCCTTTGATCATGGATCTACTCGATCTGGACTGACCTAGGGCTAAACAATAATATTAACAAATACGATTGTTTTTTATTTTTTATTCATTTACTTGTTTCATTGAATTGCGGCCATGCTGGGGCTCTACCTCGAACTATTTAGGTGAACAAATTGACCCATGTACATATTCTATCGATCTCTTTTTGGGGTGGGACACAAATAGACACACATATAATCACGCGACAACAAAAGAAATATTTTGGCAACTGTTAGGAAGAGAAATCCGCAATATTTCGAGCATGTCGTCAGGGCTGCGAACCTCAACACCCACGTCCTAAAGGGAAGGTGTTAATGGGAAAGGAAGAAAGAGAAGATTGAGAAGACGATGGATGGACGACATCAAAGAATGGTCAGAGCATTGACCGATCCTGTTTGGTTTCGGATGAGGTGCACAGTGTCATCTTAAAAGCAGACGACACTTTGAAACTGAAAGCTTTGGAAACAACATGCAACGATGAGTTCTGAGGATTCGATAGAGTGAGCATCGAAAAGAAGCGAGTCTGAATGAAAGGAAATGGAAGAAGAAAGAGAAATTATGTCGAGTGTTAGGAAGAGAAAGTTGCAGTATTTTGGGCATGTCGTCAGGGTCCGGAACATCAGCACTCACATCTTAGAGAGAAGGGGAAAAGGTAAACGAAGAAGGAGACTGAAAAGACGACGGCTGGACGACGTTAAAGAATGAACTAGAAGCCCCTTGGCTGAATGCACAATCGTAGCTAGAGGCAAGAATCGATGGAAAGAATGGTGCTGGAAATATGCAAAATAAGACAAATGCACAAAGAGTTTCTATACGATTTCCATCTACCAAATTTACTGACAAGGCATTGGTCAACCTGGGGCTGTAGTAGAAGATACTTGCTCAAGATGACACGCAGTGGGACAGAACCTGGAACCATGTGGCTGTAAAGCGAACTTCTTAACCTCACAACCACATCTGTGCTTATTGGAAGACATGAAACGCTTCACAAATTCGCGTGTCATGCTTGCGCAAAGGTCATGCCACTCTCCTCTGTATTGTTGCATGTTCAGTATATGTCGCTCACTCTGGCGGTTACGACGACAATTAGTATTCCATCGTGAAATTAACCTGCATGTGGCTGAGTACTCCACAGACACGTGACCCTTAACATAGTTCTCAAGGAGATTCAGCATGACAGCGTTTGACAGGGCTGTCCCTTTAAATTACTGGAGCAACTCATTTTTGCCAGCTGAGTGGACTGGAGCAACGTGAAATAAAGTGTCTTGCTCAAGGACACAACGCGTCGCCGAGAATTGAACTCACGACCTTACGATCGTGAGCCGATTACCCTAACCATTAAGCCACGCGCCTTCACTCAGAATGTCTAATGCCGAAGAAATACAAAGCCATGCCAACCATGACTCTACTGTCGATCAACAATGAATAAGCAGCTGAATATTCCACGGTCGCGTGTGCATTTAACGCAGACCGGGTTAGCATGACACGTGTTTGACAAATTTGGGTGTCGACTCGAAGCTATACTAACAGAAGCGTAACTAAAAATTCTCTACGGTAGGATCGAACCTTGGGAATGCGGAGCGAATATCTTAACCATTCAGCCGAACTGTGTCTATTGAGTCAAAGATAATTTAACATTACATGATCTAAATATATTCTTTCCACCGCAATGGGGTGGATTTGGCTGCTGTTTCTAGCTCATCGGATGGCTACGTACAGGTTCTCTCCTTGGTTCATCGAAGGTAGAACGTAGAATTCTCGGGTACCAGCAGGGCAACAAAAGCACCCGAGGTACTTTCTCTAAACAATGGTTCCTTTGCCAAGAAAAGGTTGTAATGGAAGCGATTCACATCCTACAACCAATCACAGCGTTTCCAGAAGTGAGATTCTTTGTTCTGTAATCCTGTAGACTATAAACACACACACACACACACACACACACACACACACACACACACACACACACACACACAC
>NC_068988.1:9251834-9252977 GCF_001194135.2 Octopus bimaculoides
TATATATATATATATATATATATATATATATATATATATATATACATACACATATACATATATATATAAATATACACATATACATATATATAAATATACACATATATACATATATACACATATACATATATATTCATACATACAGATCTAAGTATGGTGTTGCAAACAGTAAAAATAGAACTCGAAAGATGAGTATATGTGTGTGTGTGTATGTGTGTGTGTGAGTGTGTGTAGATAGATAGATAGATAGATAGATAAATAGATAAATAGATAGATAGATAGATAGATAGATAGATAGATAGATAGATAGATAGATAGATAGATAGATAGATAGATAAACAAATATATAGATAGATATTAATATTTAGCAGAAGCAACAGTGTTTCATACGTTAGCACAAATATATATATATATATATACATGTGTGTGTGTGTGTATAAATAATATATATAAGTACATATATGCATGCACATGCATACACAAACACAAGACAAACACAAAAAACACACAGACAAGTAAACGATAAAATAATCACACAAAGCCACACAACTTTACAGTTGCTTTTCTTTCGCTGTTGCCTTAGGGGCTCTGTTAACATTTCTTCAAAGTCCTGAATTCTTCCTTTACCGTTTCCAAGTACATATTTCTATTGGAAACAACATAATATTCTATTCGCCATTGTTAGGAGTGACATACTTAATGCGTTCGTTTCCCTGTCGGAGATTTGTCTATTAAATCGATTTTCGGAACGTAGTTCCTCGTCTCCTGCGTATTTCTCCATCCCCCAAGGACGATGGTTCTGCCAATTCTCGGCTTCCTCTCGAGGACATGTTTAATGCATACGGTTTGCATTGTTGACATAAACGGATTCAGTTCCCTGTTAGAGTTTTGTTTACAAACACTACGTATATAACCTCAACACGTACACACACACACACACACACACACACACACATACACGGACGCCAGCACAAATAGAGACAAATATATCATACGTGCGAGAGACATATATAAACACACATCTATGTTTATATGTGTATATATGCATAAATAAACCTATGTGTATATGTAGATAGATAGATAGATAGATAGATAGATAGATAGGTAGATAGATAGATCGATATATATATAGGTAGATAGATA
>NC_068988.1:9252987-9254086 GCF_001194135.2 Octopus bimaculoides
TATATATATATATATATATATATATATATATATAGATAGATAGATAGATAGATAGATAGACAGATAGACAGGTGAGTGTATGTATGATACTTATATACAAGCTGGCGATAACACACACATAGATATAAATTTACAGGTGGAAATATGTGTGCATGCACACACACACAGACACACACACGCATGAAAGTCATATACGTACATATACCTATTCAGACGTATGCGTGTATAAATGCATATACATATGTATGGGCAGACACACTCACATCCATGCACTCATATATGTATGCATATGTATGTATTTGTATATATATATTTATATATACATATGTAAATATGTATATATATGTGTATATATATGTATATATATATGCATATATATATATATATATATGTATATATGTATGTAGATGTATATATATATATATATATATGCATATCTATGCCTATATTGTTTATAAGAAGAAGGCATTCACATACTTAAGTACTCGACACGTCATCCTGTTTGTAAGAGAATCTGTTCTGTTCGTTTCTTGTTGACTAGTTTTACAGCTTTTGAAATCTGTTTCATGAAAAACAATCAGATGCATTTCGAAATCTTATGCAAACCAAGATGGCCGAAATACATACATACACACATACGTGTATATGTACATACATGCATACATACCTACATGCAATAAATACAAATAAATGTCTATGTATGCATGTATATATATATGTATAATGTCCATATTTCAGAGGGAGAATATGCTGCAGTTTCTAGTAGATTGATTAATGGTATACATGCATCCTCGGTATTCTTGTTGTTTAGGTTTAGGGCAGTGTTATAGCCATATATGATGCATTAAAATATTATGAATTCCTTCCAAGTATTATCATTATTATCATTATTATATTTTCTAATGTGTGTGTGCGTGTAGATATATATTCTCTAAAGTAATCCTTTCATGTAAGCACATATTTTCTCCTCCGTTTGCCCATTACGTGAAGTCTATATGATTCCTCTAATTACGATTCAGCCTTAAATTCCATCAGTCTAGCATACGTCCCTTCTACTAATGTCTTCTCTACTATATGTATATATATATATATATATATA
>NC_068988.1:9254310-9256988 GCF_001194135.2 Octopus bimaculoides
ATTCTCTTCACATATCCCTTCTTATCTCGCGTATCCTTCTAAGCCACCATCCCATCCTCATCCTTCGAATTTCTTCTTCACCTTCCCCCTTACTTCATCCTCTACAAGAATCACTTCGTACTACTCCCCGTTTGCCATTGTTACCAGCCTATTCTTACCTGTCTCCCTTTCTGCCCACTTCTCTCTCTCTCTCTCTCTCTCTCTCTCTCTTCTCTCTTTTTCTTCTTAAGACAGACGAATGTGATTTGGCGAAGATTAAGCTGTTATTTCTAGCAGGTCAACCGATTGCATAGCTGCGTCCTTCCTTGTTCTTGTTGATGATGTTGTTGCCGCTTAGCTACAGGGCAGCTCTATTATAATAAACCTATGATAAGGTGCATTCCATCCGTGACTATCTTGTCGTAGTTATAATGCTTTTAGGGATTACATCGTCTAAATATCCCCATCCTCAAATACATTTTGGTCATGGTTCGTTTATAGAACAATCCTTTCCATTGATCTTCCCAATATAAGCCAAATAGTCAGTGGCTCCATTCGAATGTCACCAGCCACCAAGGAAAGGGAGCCATACGCCCCGATCCACCGTTAGGAAAGCTAGTCTAATGAAGCTTTTTACTTTGAAGATTGGGCAGGGTGGTATGTGAGTGAGATTTATCTGCTATTTCTAGGTGGTCGAGAAGTCAGATATAGGTTAGTTACTTTGCTGAAGGATAAATTTTTACTTGTGGTGACAGTGTGTATACGGTGGGCGTATTGGTAAAGTGGAGCATGAGAGATCAGAAGTGGTATACGCTATGTGCGTGTGTGATCGTGTATACGCGTGTGTGCATGTGAGATTGTGTGATGCGTGTATGTGAAATTGTGTGTGTGTGTATGTGTGTGATAGTGTATATATAATTGTGTGTGTGAGTGATTGTGTGTGTATTTGTATGTGTGTGCGACTGTGTGTATGTGTGATTGTATACATGTGATTGTTTGTGCGTGTGCGTGTATATGCACGTTCGTGTATGAGTGAGTGTGTGTGTGTGTGTGTGTGTGTGTAGGAGTGTGTAATTGTGTATATATGATTGTGTATGTGAGTGATTGTGTGTGTGTATTTGTATGTGTATGTGACTGTGTATATGTGTGATTGTGTATGTTTGTGTATAATTGCGTGTGTATGTTTGTGATTGTGTACGCGTAATTGTGCGCGCGCGATGTGTGTATATGATTGTGTCATTGTGTATATGTGATTGTCTGTTTGGGTTCGTGTAACTGTGGACTGTGATTGTGTGTGCGTGTGGTTGTGTGATTGTGTTTGCAAAACTGTAAGTTGTGATTGTGTATGTGTGTGTGTCCTTATGTATTGTAATTGTGTACATGTGATAGTGTACGTGTGATTATGTGTATGTATGATTGTGTGTGTACGTGTATGCGTGTTATATTAAACCAAAAGTAAAACAGACAGCATATGCGCTCTATAAGAGTTTCAGCGAAAAAACAGCGAAAATTCAAACATAACACTGACTGCGATGGCGATGGCGAGGAATCTATTGCATTCTGGTTGCGAAAAAAGTACGTTACTAGTTTTAATAATTTTGACGTTGAATCAAACAATAAAAGAACTAAATCAAACCCAATCAATAAAATATGAAGAGGCGAGTGATGGCTCATGTCAGGCAAATGTCAATACAAATAAGGAAACTAATGCCGTGGGGTGTGGAAGTGCGGAGAAGAAATAATAATGTTTCGCCCAAGTTTCTTCGTAAGAGAAATATAATTGAATAACCGAAATATTTGGTTCCTATCTGTATGTATAATTTGGCTAAATAGATTTTCATTTTTTAAATTTCTTGTTTTAATAGTTAAGACAGACGAAGAAGGGCAATGCTCCTGACCTTTGCGAGGCTCTTTCAGGTTGGTGGAGTGGAGGTTGTCATTAGGTAGGAGATCGAGTCTTAATGGTTTCACAATTCTTTTGTACTCTAGGTACAAGGCTCGAAATTTTTGGGGAGGTGAGGGCCAGTCGATTAGATAGATCCCGGTACGCAACTGGTACTTAATTTATCGACCCCGAAAGGATGAAAGACAAAGTCGACCTCGGAGGAATTTGAACTCAGAACGTAGCGGCAGACGAAACACCGCTAAGCATTTCGCCCGGCGTGCTAACGTTTCGGCCAGCTCGCCGCCTTGAATGGTTTTAAAATTGAATAACAGAAGCACTTGCTCCATATTCACGTATATAATTTAGCTAAATAGATTCTTATGCTTTAATTTCTTCATACAGTTAAGTTAGATGAAGAAGGACAACCCCCATTACACTTTTCAGAGCTCTTCTATGCTTGTAGGGGTGAAGTTGTGTTCAGACAGGAGATCGAGTTTTATTGCTTTCAAAGATGTGGATTCTACTGAACGCACCTGAGGAACAGGGGATAGTATTAAACAGGATGATAGATTAACCTAATCTAATAAATAAAAAGTGGTGCGTACAATTGCACTACCTTTACGTTGATGAAACAAAGATTCTTGCCCCCCCCCCCATCGCTGGATTTAATACCAGCATAGTTGAGGAAATCAAGCTCTATACCAAAAGCTACTCCGTTGCTCATCAATTTTGCAGTCATCATTAGTAAGGCAGTTGTTTATGTTACAACGGAGTATCTTCTGGATCTGGATGAACTAGGATCGTTGAGCTTTCA
>NC_068988.1:9257177-9257969 GCF_001194135.2 Octopus bimaculoides
CATCATCATCATCATCATCATCATCATCATCATCATCGTGGTGGTGGCTTGGCTTCACAAAAGAATATCCATTAAGGTAGCTGCGTTCACGTCCATTGCAGGCCGGTGGTCGAAACGGCCGATAAAAAGATTATGAGGAAAATTCTGTTCTGAGTTCGCAGCTGTTGAATTCCGGTTCTTCTTTCATACTTTTTCTTTTTTTCTTTTGTCATCAATGTCTGACAGTCATGAATTCCTGAAGGTCAGTACAGATTGGTGAACGGTGTGTTGGCAGGCTTCTCGACTGGAGGCCTTAGCAGACAGCTGGTGATGGTCACGATGATAGTCACCAAAGCATTTCACCAGAGGCACCTGACAATATTTCTCTGAATAAGCATGTATGTGAGTGTATTCCTGTTCTCATAACTTTTTTTTTTTACCATTCGGCCGTTCGGTCTACAGACTTTTTTAAAATTTTGTTATGGGGCAGTGACTGAGAGACAGACAAAAAACTTTATATAGGCATCCGTGAGTGGCCAGAAAAGGAAAAATAAATCTTTGATATGCTCAAGCCAAGCGTCTGATGTGAGTGTTTCTGAATGGACTCTGGTAATTAGAAGTATTAGAAATTTCTACTACCAGTGGCCTAGCGTGTAAAAATTTAGTCCATGGACTATATATTATTCATATAAATACAGTGTACATTTAAACACACATCTTATGATGGATACCTCTTATGTGTTTAAATGTACACTATATATATATATATATGTATGTATATACACTATATATATGTACACTATATATATATAT
>NC_068988.1:9260077-9264534 GCF_001194135.2 Octopus bimaculoides
TGTGTGTGTGTGTGTGTGTGTGTGTGTGTGTGTGTGTGTGTGTGTGTGTGTGTGTGTGTCTGTGTGTGTGTGCATGTATGTTCTCTTCTGTATTTTAACCATTTATATTCTTCCTCTGAAGAAGGAACTGGTTTCTAACAAAGATACAAAGCTCCTTCTTTGGAATGTAGATAACAAAAAACAATGTCACGTTTTAAACCTGACAAAAGTCTTGCATATTTTTACAAATTGTATTTGTAATGTGTGAAATCAGTTGGTTGATTTCTTTTTCTGAAAATCCAACTTTTATCCAGACTGCCGGTTAAGCATTTACTTACAAAACCAAGTAATCGAATTATTATTGGTATAAATGTAAATTTACAATCCGGGTATGGAAGCTGGAGGTTTCGAAGCAGTTGTCCATAGTTGTCTTCTTTCTCTTTGATTTTCAAAGAGATATTCGCACCAGCAGACCAACTGACCTCTATGACGGTACATACTTTTTCTTGTCTGTCCCAAACAACAATATCTGGCCTATAATGCTTATATTTAATAGATGCTTTGATGATAATGTCCTACCAATATTCCTTATGCTAGTATTTGTGTACGTATTCCATAACGGGAATTCTCTCTATTTATTCCAGGACAGACTTTTCTCCGAATGGCATTGTATATTGTTTTAACGACAGCGTCATGTCGCATAGGGAGGTGGTACCTTGATGATGGCATCTTTGAGCGGCTGCTAATCACATGTGTTGTCTTCCACAGAAATATGACATAATCTACATAATCTCCGCTGACCCCTTTGCTTAATAGGTATTTAGGTATGTATGTATTCTTTTATTATTTTATTTGTTTCAGTTATTTCACTGCGGCCATGCTAGAGCACCGCCTTTAGTCGAACAAATCGAGCTCAGGACTTATTCTTTGTAAGCCTAGTACGTATTCTATCGCTGTCTTTTGCCGAACCGCTAAGTTCTTTATATATAAAGAGATATGGATACTCAGATATAGATACATTTATGTACATATATATGTCTATTGTGCATATATGTACATGCTTATATATATATATATATGTGTGTGTGTGTGTATGTGTGTGTGTGTGTGTGTGTGTGTGTGTGTGTGTGTGTGTGTGTGTGTGTGTGTGTGTATGCGTGTGTCTGTGTCTTTATGTTTGTACCCCACTGCATAACAATATGTGTTGGTTTGTTCACGTTTCCGTAACCTCGCGTTTCAGCAAAGCAGACCGACAGAAAAGGTACCGGGCGTAAAAATTAATACTGGGGTTGATTTTGCTCAACTAAACCCTTTAATGTGGTGCCCCAGCATGGCCATAGTCCAGTTAAATGATAAAAAGGTAAAAACGGCAACAGCAGATAGGTTCACACACAAGGCCGGTGCCGCCGAGCATCAAATCCCATCTCTGGACTTAAATGTGGAGTGGCCCATAGCGATGTTAACGAAAATTGAGTAGAAACGCAGTCACCTTACTCGAGTTTAATAACTAAACGGCAACAACGATTGCATTTACAGTTTGAAATAATAATAATAATAATAATAATAATAATAATAATAATAATAATAATGATGATGATGATGATGATAACAAGAAACAAGTTCACCATGTAAAAATGAAAACTGCCAAAGCGTGATCTCTGCATTAACTGCAAAAATAACTCGAACTAAACAAGTCTTAGTAAACAATGGTTGCTGTAACCGCCTGTAGGGAAGAAAATTAAAAAAACTGTTCACCAATAAAAAGGTTCGACAATGGAAAAAAAGCCTGAATAAAAAGAGAAAAATGAGACCGAATACAATCGTGAATACACACAACGATAATAAAAATAACAGCCAGAAAATAATTCTTCCCGTATTACCTTATAGTAAAAGTCTTGTTACTACCAGCAAGATTAGTAATGTCTGTATAGCGTCATAGAGTTCCTTGTTTCGCTCTCTCTTTGTCTCTCTCTTTGTCTCAGATCATTATCATTTCACTCAGCAAATGCACATCACCTCCTCCTCCTCTCTCGTTCATACTGCCTACCACTTCGCTCCACTTCCTTTCAACTGAAAGCTTTCTTTCTTTCTGTTTTTAAATTTATTTTATGAAGAGCGATGCAGAAGTACGTTGGTAGATGCAACAGTTTTAATATTATAAATTTATCTTTTACTTGTCTCAGTCATTGGACTGCGGCCATGCTGAAGCACCGCCTTGAAGGGTTTTCACTGAAGGAATCAGCTCCAGGACTTTGTTTAGGTCCCTGTAACTTAGCGGTTCGGTAAAAAAAATCCGAGAGAATAAGTGACAGGCTTAAAAAATAAGTACTGGGGTCGATTTGTTCGACTAAATCCTTCAGAGCAGTGCTCTAGCATGGCCGTAGTCCAATGACTGAAACAAGTAAAAGATACAAGATATATATAAACGATTTTCTTTCAGTTTCCGTCTACCAAATTCTGTCACAAAGGTTTGGTCGGCCCCAGATTATAGGAGAAAACACTTGCCCAAGGTGCCACGCAGGGGACCGAACACAGAACCATGTGGTTGGGAAGCAAACTTCTTACCACACAGCCAACTTTCATTATCGTAGTGGTATATATTTTTTTTATATTCATTTTTTTTTTAGATCTACTCTTCCTCTGCAAATTTAATTTGCTGCTTTTAAAATTTGAAGAAATTTTTACCTTTTTTCTGGGATATGACAAAATAAAAAAGAAAAAGGATCTCCAAAAGTACGATTTTATCTGCCAACCCAATAGAAGCCGGAGATGTCAATGGCAAAGTTTACCGAGGCAAATTTGAACCTGGTACACTTTTCTACACTAGGCACAAGGTCCGAAATTTTGGGGGAGGTGGGGGGGGGCAGTCGATTAGATCGACCCCAGTACGCAGCTGGTACTTAAATTATCGACCTCGAAAAGATGAAAGGTAAAGTCGACCTCGACGGAATTTGAACTCAGAACGTAAAGACAGACGAAATCCCGGTAAGCATTTCGCCCCGTATGCTAACGTTTCTGCCAGCTCCTCGCTTTTTTCTTTTCTTTTCTACTCTAGGCACAAGGTACGAAAGTTTTGGGGAGAGGCCAGTCGATTAGATTGACCCCAGTACTCAACTGGTACTTAATTTATCGACCCCGAAAGAATGAAAGGCAAAGTCGACCTCGGCGGAATTTGAATTCAGAACGTAACGGCAGACGAAATCCCGCTAAGCATTTCGCCTGGCGTGCTAACGTTTCTGCCCAGCTCGCCGCCTATTTGAACCTGGTACACTGATGTACGGAATATATACACCAAGAACTTTACCGTTAGTCAAAAGCAACACTGCTTTTACCATTTCGACAGCAATGGAACCTTCCCGGCTCACTGACTTTGCCACCCTTTTGTGTGAAGCGATCTGTATTGGTTTTTCGACAGCAGTTTAATTATTGTTTCTTAAAATAACTTACTTAAAGTGCAATCGATCGGTGAACAGATCGATCAACCGATCAATCAAACAAGCAAACAATCGATATTTCATTTGACACCCACAAGATTGGTAAATAGAATGAATTATTTGGATGTTTATCTTTTTGTCTTTTGCTTGTTTCAGTCATTGGACTGCGGCCATGCTGGAGCACCATCTCGAATGGTAAAGTCGAACAAACGGACCCCAGTATTTAAAATTTGGTTTAGCTAAAGTCTGCTACTTATTTCATCGGTTCTCTTTTTCCGAACTGCTAAGTTACGCGAGCGTAAACAAACCAGCACCGGTTGTCAATTTGGGTGGAGAGGGCAAAAGAAACACAAAGACACCTACCCCCTCCATATACATTTACACATACATAGGCTTCTGTAGTTTCCGTTTCTCAAATTCACTCACAAGGTTCGGGGTTTCAGCAGAAGTCATTTGCCCGAGGTGGGACTGAACGCAAAGCACAGCTATGATTGCGTCAACTGAAAAGGTTTTAATTGTTTCTATTTACGCAACATTTGAGGAGTTGGAGGGGGGGGGGAGGAGTTAGTCGATGTACTTTACTTTATAGAGGCAGAAGGAATAAAGAGCAACGTTGAACTCAAAATATAAAGAGCCCGAAGAAATACATCATCATCATCATCATCATCATCATCATCATCACTACCACACCATATATGTGTGTGTATGTGTGTGGGGGTGTATCTGTATTTGTGTGTCTGTGTTTGTCCCCCAAACATCGCTTGACAACCGATGCTGATGTGTTTATGTCCCCGTAACGTAGCGGTTCGGCAAGGGAGACCGATGGAATAAGTACTAGGCTTACAAAGAATAAGTCCTGGGGTCGATTTGCTCGATTAAAGGCGGTGCTCCTGCATGGCCACAGTCAAATGATTGAAACAAGTAAAAGAGTAAAAGAGCAAATATTATTAGGAATTGCATAAAAAGATTTGTTAAAATATTTTGCGTTTTGTAGTGTATAACCAATTTATTGCATATGATTTTTTAACAAGATCTTATGTGGAC
>NC_068988.1:9264961-9266282 GCF_001194135.2 Octopus bimaculoides
CTGTAAGGAAAATTTTCCGGTGTTCTAACGATTCTGCCAAGTTGCCGCTCGTGTAATGTTTTGTACGCTAGATGAAACTTTTCAGAGATAGTTTGTGAATGAAATAAATACTTGTGTATTGGATGTTTGTGTGGTTGTACGTGGGAGATACTTGTGTGAGTGCGTGCACGTGACTGTGTGAGTGAGTGAGTGTGTGTGTGTGTGTGGGGGTGGGGGTGGTGGTGAGATGTTTGTGTAATTGTGAATGGCTCTGATGAAAGACTCAGTGTCGAGAAAGAATTAAATGACAGTAAGAAGAGACGGTGCACTGGCGGCAAGGAATGGAACCGCATCAAATTCTGCAGAGAATCTTCAACAGACAATGATTTTACGAGACAACGAAAGGTTATATTAATCTGAAAATAGGTTTGGTATTTTTCTTGAGTGCCATTGTCAAGGTTAATTTATCTTCAAACTGGTGTAAAATATCGTTGAGTTAACTCAGAAATAGTTTCGTTATTTTTTGAATAGTATTCAAGAGATATTTACCGTCTGCCGACTTCTCCATAGTACGTCTAAGAGCAGAAAAAATTAAGAGTGAAACTACTTTAGGCTTAAAAGAGCGAATAAAAAACGTCGTTGTCCTTGTTGATGTTCTTTAGTGTTAATTCAGATCTATGGAGTCACGTGGCTCAGTGGTTAAGGCATTCAGCTCACAATCGTAAGGCCGTGAGTTCGATTCCCGGCGACGCGTTGTGTCCTCGAGCAAGACACTTTATTTCACATTACTCCAGTCTACTCAGTTGGTGGAAATGAGTTGTACCTTTATGCAAAAGGGCCACGCTGAATCTCTCTGAGAGTTACGTTAAGAGTACGCATGCTCAGCCACTTGCACGTTCATTTCCCGATCAGGCTGTTCCGTTGACCGGATCGACTACAACTCACGTTGTCATGATCAACGGTGTGCCAAAAGTCAGATCGGATCGAATAGATTTCTCCACTGCTTATGGAGGTTCCCATCGCGATTATCTCTCAGCTTGTTTGAGAGTTCTCAAAATATTTTGATAAAATCAAAGGTCTAACGTTTCGGGTCCTTTCGCTTCATCTAGACGATCTTCAACAGCATTATCCAGTAACCTATGCGCCAATCTCATTTTTGTTTTATAAGACACAGTGTGATTCGTGTAAAACAGTGCTTCTCCTTATTAATTATCTCAACAACTTTTTCTTTTATTCACAATTTTCCGATGCCCCTCATTGCACGATCCAGCACAGCTTGTTTTTTACGTACATATGTTGTTGTTGTTGTTGTTGGCACTCCGTCGTTTACGACGTCGAGGGT
>NC_068988.1:9266723-9267861 GCF_001194135.2 Octopus bimaculoides
TGGTTTTTGTGCCTCTCCTCACCTACGATCATAAATGTTGGGTAGTGACCGAAAGAGTACGATTGCGGATATATGTAACCGAAGCAAGGGTCCTCCGTAGGATCTCTGGTGTGACTATACTCCACAGGGTGCGTAGCCTAGAGACCAGGGAGTCTCTCCAAGTCAAACCACTACTTCTCTGCATTGAGAGGTCACAGCCTCGGTAATACGAACATGTGATTAGGATGTCACTGGAAAGAATCGCAGTTGGCCTAAGGGTAGACCCATTACGAGTTGGTTGGATAATATCCATAGTCTCAAATGGTCACACTTGGGAATTCAACCGGAAAGTGCAATGACAAATGCCTCTGACAGGACCCCATTGAGAAAGAGCGTGAGGACCTTACCTTCACGATCTTCACAGGAATAGTGGCTAGAGAAGATGGATGGTCGGATAGAAGTGTTTGTTGTTCGTGTTCTTGTTCTTGTCGCTCTATATTTTATCAGACAAACTATTTTTATTCACAAATTAGAACCAAACATGAATTCTATGACATTCTGTCAGTTTTTTTTTTATTCTTTTACGTTGTTTTCCTCTTCGTAAAAATTGCGTTAAGCTGGCAGAATCGTTAGCGCATCGGGTAAAATGCTTGGCGGCATTGTCTCCGGCTTTTTACGTTCTGCGTTCAAATACCGCCGAGGTCAACCTCACCTTTCATTGTTTGTCTCTGGATCGATAAAACAAAGCAGTAAAGTACTGAGATCAATGTAATCAGCTTACCCCTCCCTCAAAATTGCAAGCATTGTGCTAAAACTATAAAATTCAAGGAGAAAGATCTAAAGTGTTTTAGACAGAAGGAACCTCAGGGTAATTTAGCTGCTGCTTGTAGCAGATCAAGCGACAACGTACATTGGATTCAATTGATGCAGTTAAGGCAATAATGAGATGTCGAATTTAACTAAAACGATATCCAATTGCAATGGTGGTGTGAGATATAACATCTATGGCAATGATGCTTTCGTTGGAATCAAATTGTTTGTGCAACAATATTCTGAGAGAAATTTGCAGTGAATTCTAAGAGTTTATTATTAATGTTGGTCAATTCGGAATATTTGAACCATTGAATGTATGGATGTATGTGTATGTATATGTATATAT
>NC_068988.1:9267871-9268022 GCF_001194135.2 Octopus bimaculoides
TATATGTATAGATAGAGAGAGAGAGAAAGAGAGAGAGAGAAAGAGAGAGAAAGAGATGTATATATGTATACATATAAATGTATATGTACACGTATATGTATATATATATATATATATATATATATATATATATATATATATATATATATAT
>NC_068988.1:9268993-9269732 GCF_001194135.2 Octopus bimaculoides
CTTAACATGGACGTAATAGATCTGCCGCGAAACGCTTCCTCTCGACCGAATTACCATATTCTATAAGCAGTTAAGTTTAACGACCTTTCCCTCATGCTATATCGGATGGAAAAAAGACTGCAGTTTTATGTTGTGCCATCACATGCACGCACAGACAAAGAGAGAGAGAGAGAGAAGGAGAGAGAGAGATAGAGAGAGAGAGAGAGAGAAAGAGAAAGAGAGAGAGTGAGAGTGAGAGAGAGTGAGAGAGAGGGGGGATTCAATACATGTATTTACTGGCGTATGTATAGAAGTGTACGCTCTTTCCGTCTCACCCTTCTCCCTGTGTATAATGTAAATATATATGCCCATGTAAATACATATATATGTGTGCGTGTGTGTGTGTGCGTGCGTGCGTGTGTGTATATGCGTATGTGTGTGTATGTATATGTGTGTATGTATGTGTATGTATAAGTGTATGTATGCATATGTATGTGTATATATGTATGTGTATATATGTATGTGTATATATGTGTGTGTGAGTCTGTGTTTATATGTGTGTGTATGTGTGTATGTATGTATATGTGTGTTTATATGTGTGTGTATATGTATGTATATGTGTGTGTATGTATATGCGTGTATATATGTATATGTGTGTATGTATGCATATATGTATGTATGTATATGAACACATACCGAAACCAACTGCCAAACAGACAGACACACGTACACACACACACAGAGACAAACACACGCACAC
>NC_068988.1:9274620-9276019 GCF_001194135.2 Octopus bimaculoides
TATATATATATATATATATATATCTATATATATATATATTGATAGATAGAAATATAGATAGATACCCATAGATATTTTTATACATCCAGTATGTGTGTATGTGTGTGTGCGTGTGTGTTCGTGTGTGTGTGTGTGTGTATACAAGATAAATATACAACCATGTATGTGTGGCTTGCTTTGTCGTGCTTGTGTGTTCATTTGTGCCCGTTTGTTTGTGTATGCGCGTTTATGTGTCTATACACACACACACACACACACACACACACGAACACGAACACACACCTACGTGTGTGTGTGTGTGTGTGTGTGTGTGTGTGCGTGCGTTCCTTCTCCGTATATATGATATATTGTTTCAGTGGAGTGAACGACTGTGATTATTTATTTATAAATTGGCCGATGATAGAAGAATGGATAGAAAATGTCTGCAAAAAGAGAAAAAGAAAAAAAGAAAAAATCTGTTGTGTTTTATTTTTTTCCATTTTCACTTCTTAGTCCAATTAACCGAAATGATAGGAAACGAAACAAATACTTCCCTCATAAACACACGCACACACATTTACATATATATGTCTATATATAGTCATGTTATATTCCATTAAGAACGTAGTAGAATACAGCATAAAGCTCGCTTGCCTTCAGATTTCACCCTGTGCTATCCAGTAGCAGTATTTACGTACTTCCGGGTTTGCGTTTGGGCGTCTGTCGTCTGTGAATATATAATTGTCCAACCGTACCCCATAAGTCATCCCATAAATAATAAGTTTTCAATTCCATGCATGAAAAGTCGGAGGGGACAGGACAAACTACCTGCATCAACTTGTTATAAAAGCAGGTAGTAATTTTGCCTTGTCCTTATTCTTAGTGCAAGTTTTGAAGAGTGCAGTTCGAGTTTAACAGTTATTTTTTCAAAGCTATAATGGAAGTGACAAAGGAGCATATTCAGCATATTTTTCTTTATGAGTTCAATAAAGGCAACAACGCAACGGAAAATGCGAGGAATATTAATGCAGTATATGGAGATCGGACAATAAGTGTAAGCCAGTGTCAGCAGTAGTTTCAGAAATTCCGAGCCGGAAACTACAGCCTAGAAGACGAGCCTCGTCCAGGAAGATCTGAGAACTCGACGAGGACGTCCTACAAACCCTGGTGGAACAAAATCTCATTCTAACTGTTGAGGAACTAGCAGAGAAGCTTGGATTTGGTCATTAAACCAGTCATTCAAGTCAGCGCTAGAAGAAAAACGACCATTTTTGATTTCAAGACGAAAGGTGTTCTTCCATCAGGATAATGCTTGGCCACATACAGCGAGGATGACATTTCAAATGCTGGAGTAGTTTGAATGGGAAACGCTGCCCCATCCACCATATTCGCCAGACATTAGCCCATCTGATTATCTTTT
>NC_068988.1:9276322-9278344 GCF_001194135.2 Octopus bimaculoides
ATATATATATATATATATATATATATATATAAACACGTGTGTGTGTGTGTTAATGTATTTCTCTGTTTGTCAGTCTGTTAATGTATGTATGTATGTATTGGTTATCTGTTTATGAAGGCATAAACCTGCAACTATGTTCAGCGTACAAATCTACACGTAAATCTAAAATCGTGTTCACAACACTTAACATTCTCTCTCGGTGTTTGTAATACTGAAAACTGCTTGATACGGATTAGATAAACTTCTTGGTAACAATTCCCTTCCACTGGAAAAATCAAAAAAGAGAAAGAGTTACCAGAGAAAAAAAGAACAAAAAAAAAAAACTAAAGGAAAATCTACATCAAACACATTTTATCTTTATTGAAATAAACAAGCGTGATTCGAAACACTGAATTTTCTTTTAACACGTTGCATCCTGATACAGAAAACTACATGGCCGGGATGGCAAAATACTTGTAAGCAATTCCATTTCACAGGAAAAAACCCCGCAAAAAAGAGAAGACACCAGAAAAAAAATTTGCTTTACAAATATGTAGTTTTTGTAGAAGTAACAAGCATGATAAGAAACAATTTCCTTTTATTATAATGAATTATCGTACGCAGTTGATATTACTAAACACTTTGAAACTAATTCGTTTTTACTGAGAAAGATAAAGAAATAACGGGAAAGGATGCTTGGTAAACAGTCTGCAATTGCAAACGTTTTTTACTCGAAGAAACGATTAAAGTAACACTGGGCAGTGACTCGAAAAGACAAAGGAGGAATTTGGTTTACAACCGAATCGATTTATGATTCAAATAGGTGTAACAAGTAGATAATTTCCGGATGTATTGAAATGAATTGATCAAACACAGTCTATACTTTTTACAGGTTTTATTCAGTTGTTACGTAATTTCACAACTTCGATGAACAGGCAAAAAGAATAAAAAGAACCAAAAGTTCGTATTGGGAATGATAGATTGCTTATATCAAAAATTCTTTGTCCATTCCTTATAGTAGTCTACCGCTAAATGTGTGGAAAGAGGAAGGAAAAGTGTTCAAGACTCGCCGAAAGAATTTCGTAAGTGCTTGCGCGCGCCACTGTCTGTATATTAAAATTAAGTTTCTACGAGAGTAGCATCTACCTGCTAGAAGGAAATTGATTAAAGGTGACAAAAGCAATCTGCCGGAATGTTATAGAAAGAACTGCTGTCTTTTTTTCTTTTTTTTTTTTACAGGTATCATGAATATATACCTTTGTTAAAGCTGAACTGTTGCTGAAATTAATGTTTAACGGGATTATCTAGATTCACTTCAGCTTCGCCTAAGATAATGGCTAATTTCACTGGTAAAGCACATAAATATTATTTTATACTCTAAGCACAAGGCCCGAAATTTTGAGGGAGGGGGAAGCCAGTCGATTAGATCGACACCATTACGCAACTGGTACTTAATTTATCGACCCTGAAAGGATGACAGGCAAAGTCGACTTCGGCGGAATTTGAACTCAGAACATAAAGACAGACGAAATACCGCTAAGCATTTCGCCTGGAGAGCTAACGTTTCTTATTTCTTTATTGCCCACAAAGGGGCTACACACAGAGAGAACAAACAAGGACAGACAAAAGGGTTAAGTCGATTTTTTCGACCCTAGTGCGTAACTGGTACTTATTTAATCGACCCGAAACGATGAAAGGCAAAGTCGACCTCGGCGGAATTTGAACTCAGAACGTAGCGGCGGACGAAATCTAATAAGCATTTCGCCCGGCGTGCTAACGTTTCTGCCAGCTCGCCGCCTTAAAGCACATAATTATTAAGCACACAATTAACTAACAATGGAAACGAAAATGAAGACTTAGGTTTTGATCTCTGGTCTCTCCGTCACAACTTTCAATCAATCTACATATTCTTGTACTCGTTCCTATCCTTAGGGACTCTCAAACCAGTCAGTTTTTGTTCACTCAGCATTCCGAGTTACATTTGAATCACTTTGAGCAGAGGCACATCATATATATATATATATATATATATATATATATATA
>NC_068988.1:9285122-9286092 GCF_001194135.2 Octopus bimaculoides
TTACATTAACCAGTAACCAGCAAATTAAAACAGAGAGAGAGGGGCAAGTGGGAGGAGAGGACAGAGAGGAGAGAGAGAGTAAGAGAGAGATTCAATGAAACAGAGGGTGAAACAGAAAGAGAGAGAAAGAGTGGGAAAGGGGAAGAGAAAGAGAGAGGGAGGTAGAGAGAGCAAAAGAAAAAAGGAATAGAGATGGGGAGAGAGACGCAGTGAAACGGAGGAAGAAACAGAGCGAGAGAGAGAGAGAGAGAGAGAGAGAGAGAGAGAGAGAGAGAGAGAGAGAGAGAGAGAGAGAGAGAAAGATAGACAGACCATCACAGAGACACAGGGAAAGAGAGAGATACAAATTGAGGGAGAGAAATAGAGGGTGAAAGAGAGATAGAGAAAAACAGCGTGAGAGAGACAAACCAAGAGAAACACAGAGATACAGAGGAAGAGAGGGAGAAAGGAAGAGAGAGAGATAAATAAAGAAAAACGGAGAAAGAAAGAGCGAGAGAAAGGAAGAGAGAGCAAGAAAGAAAAAGAAAGAAAGTGTCAAGCATAGGTAGGGAGGGGAAAGTCAGACAGAAAGAGAAGAGAGAGAGAGAGAGAGAGAGAGAGAGAGAGAGAGAGAGAGAGAGAGAGAGAGAGAGAGAGAGGGAGAGAGAGAGAGAAGTGTCAGCGAGAAGAGTCTTCGTCTCCCACCAAGGCTTGGTTCAAAATTAAATGCAACCCTTTGGGTTTTGGCGAATGAAATTTCACTAAATATAGTTTTCACAGCTGTCCCTCATCAGGCACAGGCGTGCCTGATTGGAAAGTAACTTGCTTCTAAACCACATAGTTCTTGGTTCAGTCCTGCTACGTGGCATCTTGGGCAAGTGTTTTCTGCTATAGCCTTGGTAGACGGAAACTGAAAGAACCCCGTCGTATATATATATATATATATATATATATATATATATGCGTGTGTATATATACATTCCTAAGTCTA
>NC_068988.1:9286102-9286751 GCF_001194135.2 Octopus bimaculoides
TCCTAAGTCTATTATTTTCCATATGCTATATACATATGTGAGACTTATTATTATTATTATTATTATTATTATTAAGTTGATGAGCTCACAGACAAAACATTTAGCAGCATTCTGAGTACACATTTTTTTACCAAGGTCGACTTTGCCTTTCATCTTTCCGAGATCGATAAAATAAGTACTGGTTGATCACTGGGGTCGATCAAAAGGAACTTATTCCATCTCCCGAAATTGCTGGTTTTGTGCCAAAAAACCTGTAAACCAATATTGTTGTCATCATTCTCGTTGTTGTGTTCATTCTAGGTTTTGCTATTGTTGTCATCTTCACCGCCGTTCTTGCTAAACACCAGGTCGGCACCCCACCCCACTACTAACAACTACAACAGATCTATACATATGGCGGCTCTTCTCTACTCTAACTACCACCATATTTTCCCTGCATTATTATTTACACGCCATTTTACCGGTTATCACATTCACCGTCCAATGTCTGTTTAACACAAATGCACTTAACAAAACATCCCGATTAATTATTCAACACTGACTCATACAACACTCTTTTGTTTTTGTATTCCTGTTTTATTTATTGATATATATTTGCACACACACACACACACACACACACACACACACACACACAAACACACACTCA
>NC_068988.1:9287257-9289135 GCF_001194135.2 Octopus bimaculoides
AAATCCGTTTGCAATCCCATAAACGTTCCGGTTTTCTCAATTGCATGAATTAAAACTTAAAACTCGTAGGAAGATGGGATAATCTACCTGCATCAACTTGCTATAAAAGCAGATGGTAATTTTACCTTGCCCTTATTCTTAGTGCAAGTTTTGAAGAGTGCAGATTGATTTTAACAGTTATTTTTTCAAAGTTATAATGGAAGTGGCATATTTTTCTTTATGAGTTCAATAAAGGCAACAACGCAACGGAAAATGCGAAGAATATTAATGTAGTATATGGGGATCGGACAATAAACGTAAGCCAGTGTCAACGGTGGTTCCAGATATTCCGAGCCGGAAACTACAGCCTAGAAGACGAGCCTCGTCCCGGAAGATCTGTAGAGCTCGAGGAGGACGTCCTGCACGACCTACTGGAACAATATCCCATCGTAACTGTTGAAGAACTAGCAAAGAAGCTTGGATTCGATCATTCAACCATTCATCGACACCTGCGCTAGGAGAAAAACGACCATGCTGTGCTTCAAAGACATTAAAAGGCAATCTGAAACGATGCGACCTTTCCTTTCCTTCCTGAGAAAACAAGAACGTAGGACCAGTTAAAAAATTGGAGCAAAATCGGCTTCAATACCAGGACCAACTTCATGCAAGCATGAAAGCACGCTGGCAAAACACTGCTCCTCGAAATGGAAACCTTACCTGTCGTTGTGGTTTTGTTGCATGAAGCAAAGCAGGCCTTGCCATCCATTCTAGAAAACACATCGTAAATAATCCACAAGCACTCAAGCAAACTGAGACCTCAAAAGTTTTGCAAGGAACCAGCAGACTTCAAGAGAAACGTTCCTTATGTGTATATATATATAGATATATATATACATATATATATATATATATGTATATAAATCTCTGTGTGTGTATGTGTGTGTGTTTGTCACCCACCATCGCTTGACAACCGATGTTGGTGTGTTTACGTCCCTGTAACTTAGCAGTTCGGCATAAGAGACCGATAGAATAAGTACTGGGCTGACGAAGAATAAGTCCTGAGGTCTGTTTGTTCGACTAAAGGCGGTGCTCCAGCATGGTCGCAGTCAATATGACAAACAAGTAGAAGAATATAAACACACACACACACACACACACACACACACACACACACACACACACACACACATGTATATATATGTGTAAATGTACAGAAGCAGTCGCAGACATCCATATTTTTGGTGATAATATTTATGCAAATCTTATATATATAAGCGAAGAACATCCTTTCCCTCTCCCACCCGTCCACCCACCAAAATTGAACTGCAAGTGAAGGGGTGGATTCTCTCTACAGAATGATTAATGATTGTAAAGCATATTCTATAAACAAATGTGATTAAAGAATGAGTCAGCGTTTGCACTAATCATCTGACAAAGGACAATTATAAAAATTCCTTTTTGATTAACAAAACCTAACACTGTTGCCCCCACCCCACACCGAAACCACCCCTGCTTCCACCCCGTTCTGCTCTTTTAAAGCAGAAAGGTATAACTGCGAAAGGTAACACATCGTCAAAATAACGATGCTAATGTATGTATGTATGTATGTATGTATGTATGTATGTATGTGTGTGCGTGTGTGTGCGTGTGTATGCGTGTATATGTGTGTGTATGTACGGGTGATTGGAGAACTGCCACTTCTTCCTCCTACTACTGTTATTACCCATCGTACCCTACTTAAGTAATTCACACCTTACGCCGGAATGAATTATAAAGAGTGAGACATACACATACACACAAACATACATATTTCATATACATTTCTCTCTCTACATATATCCAAATAAATGTATATATATTTCATTTATATATATATATATATATATATATATATATATA
>NC_068988.1:9290080-9291808 GCF_001194135.2 Octopus bimaculoides
ATATATGAGTATATGCATATGTATGTACATGTATGTACATACCTTCATCTACATGTACATATAGATACATATCTGGGTACATGACGTTGCAAAAAAACATGGACAAAATGATAAACAAGGTACAAAAAAACACACAGGCCACATAGAGAACATATCCTTCATCAGCTGCCACCATTAAAACACTGATGTTTCGAAGAGTTAGGGCAGGACGCATCGTTAAAATGGCTCTTCCCACGAACACAAATTAAATTTGTTCCATGGAGGATAGTGGCGGACAGAAAACAAGACAGGAAAACGAAACGGTGAAATAAACAAAGAAAAATTCTGAAGTTTTCTAACTTAATTTTTCAAGGTTGTGTTCCAGCATGGTTACTGTCTAATTACTGAAACAACTAAAATAAAATAAGAACACAAATACAAACACACACATACAAGCACACACACACACACACACACATGCACACATACACACACGCACACAAACACATATACAAACACACACACACAAAACACACACATACGCACACATACAAACACGCACATACACACACGCATACACTCACACACACAAACACACGCACGCAAACACACACACGCAAACACATGGCGTTTTGTAAAACATCTTCGACTTATTTCATTCAAAAGTTTCTGTGAAACATTTCCAGAAAGATGGCAACATTTGTTTAACACGATTCTTTCATTATTCGATATTTTTGTTGAAGAGGAAAAACAAAATTTCAACAATGAGAAATGACAAACAATGGCCTCTCAAGTCACGTGATTTATTGAGCGGATAGATGAACAAAAGAACGGTCGAGTTTCTTATCGATGCAGATGATCCTATTAAGCGCCATCTTTTCTTAACGTCGTCCGTGTAATCCTGAACGAAAGACTTGCTTAATCAATATAATACATGATTATTTCTTTGCCTGACAAAGCAATTGGTAGCCATTTTAAGGATTCAGCAATAACATACAAAACCAGAGCATTACATTAAAAGACCGTAGCGCATTTCTGTGGATGTAAGAAACCACCTACTTCATTTAGGCATATTCCTGGCATGATGGCGTTCAAATCATCAGGAGACGCAGTGTACGCAGAGAACAATGCTTATGTAGTGTATACATAAAATACAAACGTTTTTGTTGAAATAGGAGAGTATCTAAATATTATTTCGAAATGAAGCTTGCTATGTTTTGAAGTCTATCATTGCGAATAAAGGTGCCCACTTGTGCAGCAAACACGTTGATGATAAATTTAAGCGGTATATCGACACTTTAAAAGCATTTTATTCGTTAGTGTCATTTGTCAATGAAAGTATATCGATAACTCTCATTGAAATAGAAATTTAGACGTAACTTATTGACATGCCGTCGTTCTGCAATGCTATTGCTCTGCTCTTTGAAGACACAATGGTTTGCATCTTGTCACCTAAACAATGTTTCGTGTTATAAATGTCTACAATAAGAAGTCACTTTCTACTATGAGCAGTGAGACATTAGATTTCACGGAGTTTTCGTTACATTAGAGAATGAATAACGATCGATTCTTTACAAGGGAAAAAATTCGTGGTTCGTAGGCGCAGGTGTGGCTATGTAGTAAGAAATATCCTTCTTAACTACACGGTTTCTGGTTCAGTCCCAATGCATGGCAATCATTGCGTGGCACCAAGGCCTATATGTATATATTCGTGTATATATATATATATATATATATATATATATATAT
>NC_068988.1:9294250-9296654 GCF_001194135.2 Octopus bimaculoides
ATATATATATATATATACCAACATTCATATATAAATGATCATACGCCACAATCTGACACATATTGAAATCTGCTCGAAAACATTACAACTTGTGACAATACAATTTGAAGTAATGTACTTATCTAAGTGGTATATCGCGCAAGAGTAGCACCCATACATGTTTTCGAAGGAATGATACAAACTGAATGGGTATTCTGTAACCAGAGGCACAAATAACGTTTGCAGTCATCCAGAACACGAGAGAAATCCATCTCACTGACACACTATTCGTTGGTTAACTAAAGGCCTACGGAATTGAACGTACCATCCATACTTGGATCATTGTAAACAGAGCTGGTTCAGGCTGCAATTCCACAACGCTGTATATATATATATATTTATATATATGTAAGGATACAAAAAAGAGGACAAGAACGCAACAGGCGACAACAAAACATCCAGACAGTTAGATTATACGAAAAGGGACAAGAAAAACAAGGACGGGTCATTCGGGGTTTTCTTTCCCCAGTCGAGTTCCAGTCCATCTTTACAGTTTCGGCTGGTTATATTCGAGATTGCTTCAATCTGGCCAGCTCCAAGGAAAATCTAAGGTTAGAGTACTAGATTCCCTGGAAGAAAGCAGGGAACGTAAACGAAAACAATGACGAAAAAGAAACGGAGAAATGGTACACAAATATAAATGCATTATATATATATATATATATATATATATATATAGTGAGTTCAAAAAAGATAAACGACAAAAAAAAAAGAACAAAAAACAACAACGCGAGGACGTGATACAGATATTGTGTTACTGGACGCTCAGGAAAGGAAAGAAAGAGAATTTGACGTTTCGAGCGGAGCTCTTCGTCGGAAATATAGGAAAGTCCAAAGAAGGGAAGACGGAGGAAGAAATTATCGCCAACGATATACACGACAGACACACACACATATGTATGTATATGTATATCTATACACACACACATGTATGTATGTATGTATGTATGTATGTATGCATGTATATATATATACACCCTCTCTCACACACATGGATATACACTAAGGGAGGTGGAAAATGCAGATTATGCTTGTGATGTTCTAGCTCCTGAAATTTTCGCCAGATTGTTGAATAGAAGATCCGAGATACTGTCCCTCTTTTGGCGAACTTTCACTCGGAGGACTCGATTTTTAGCATAGACTAAAAATAAATAAATAAAAAATAAAATAAAAAAACTCGAAGTTTCTTCAAGTCTTAAAGTATCGAAACGATACACACCTGAAAACTTCCGATAGAATCAGTTTGCTCTGACCTACATCGTAGCAAAGCTAGTTTGCAACACCAGCAGAATTCGCTCGGGTGCGAGGCGTACCTAACCATTCCATCTCTGCCGATGAATGAGGATCAGCTCAAACGACGTCTCACAAAAAATATTTATTCATCTCGTCTTCACCTGATGGAATGCACACGCCATGAAGATTTCACGAGAAACAGCGCCAACCACCAACCGTTCCTTAATAAATATATACTCTATATCATGTACTGAGTATTGCTTATTTTCTTCGCTTGTTTATAAATATATACTCTATATCATGTACTGAGTATTGCTTATTTTTTTCGCTTGTTTATAACCAAACAACGTTTATACTCATATTTGTAAAACTCATATTAACGTTCTATTAACGCGTCTATTTATTCTTTGCAACCAGTTTACGTTTAACGGTGTTCATATTCGCCAATTTACGGTGTGCTGTATTCGTAAATAAATGTTTAGTACTTGTTGACATACGATTATATATATTAACAAACGGTGGCATGTGCATGTGTGCTTAACGAGTTGTATTTTGCTTTATTTTGTGCTGTTGTTAACGCAACTTGTGTTTATTATCACTTTATTAATTTTGTTGCTGCATAAAAAGTGACGATTTTTATATTATTCCTGCAAACGTACGACGTATCTTTGCGCATGTATTAAATGGCGAATATTTGGAATATGGAATATTGTGTGCTTACAATAAAAATGGTCGATTTTCTGATGCAGTGACTGCTTTATCTTTTCTCTTTCTTGTTGATTTTGCGAGCAAAAAGAAAACACATCTGGTTATTGTTGTCGACATTGTCGTTGCTGTTGTTGTTGTTGTTGTTGGGTTAGGACCAGCATCAGTCCTGATCGAGCGGAACTATGATCAAAGAAAGAGATCGCAGCCCCCCCTCCCACAAAGACACACAAACGCATACACGCACGCACACATACACACACACAGACACACAGACACACACACACACACACACACACACAAATACACACAGCTTTGTAGATGCAACTTGGCCGAATGGGTAGGAAGTTCTTTTTTCAACCACGATGTGGTTTATTCATCACAACGATCGTTTTTATATGTGTGTGTGTATACATACATACATACA
>NC_068988.1:9296997-9300829 GCF_001194135.2 Octopus bimaculoides
GTGTGTGTGTATATATATATATATATATATATATATATTCTTTTATTTGAATACAGTCAGTTGACTGCGGCCATGCTGGTGCTCCAGCATGACCGCAGTAAAATGACTGATAGGAATATATGTATGTATATATATCTCTTTCTTTATTGCCTACAGAGGGCTAAACATAGAGGGGACGAACAAGGACAGACAAAGGGGATTAAGTCGATTACATCGACCCCAGTGCGTAACTGGTACTTTATTTATCGACTCCGAAAGGATGAAAAGTAAAGTCGACCTCGGCGGAATTTGAACTCAGAACGTAGCGACAGACGAAATACCGCTAAGCGTTTCGTCCAGCGCACTATTCTGCCAGCTCGCCGCCCTATGTATGTATATATAGTTCGGCGGCTTATCTGGCTTCTGCACTATTGCTAATCTTTGTACATTGTATCACAACTCTAAAACCATATTGTTTTCAAAAATTGTAAAGCATTGAAGAACTTCCAAAAACGGTTTCGTTAGTTCTATCATAAGTTTCGTTTTCTTTGAACTGGAATTTCTGCCAACAAACTGACAGCCTTCATTTTGATGATCTTTTGACACAAAGGAATTCGCTTTTGATTGCAATCTTCGATTCCAATTAACAAATTACGTTCCATTTCAATCATTGCAATCCATTCTTGTTGTTTGGAAATTCGATGGAGAAACGGCTCTTTGTTCTAGATTCTTTATAAATCTTTATGTTCTGAGTAATATAACGCTCTGTTCATTTACCGATAACTGGTTCTGTATCTATACTAGTTTTGGCAGCACCGCTTTCATGTAGGGTAATTATTGCTAATTTTTCTTCTAATCCAATAACTTACCATTTATTCTTACAACATTCCTTAATGTTATTCATTCGTTTAGAACTCTAGAACTCGCAATAATAAACCGAACATTCGGAAATACATACGCATGTCAAATAATGGTCTCTCGGTTAGGTACAAGGCCAAAAATTTCAAGGGAAGAATGTTAGTCGATACAATGGACCCCATAACTTGACTGCTACTTTATTTTATTGACCTCGGAAAGATAAAAGTCGAAATTGACCTCGGCGGGATTTGAACTCAAAAACATAAAGAACCACAACAAATGCTTCAAACAGTTTACCCGTCGCTGTAATTATTCTGCCAGCTTGCCACGTTTGGAAGAAATATAATCCTATTTACTATAGACACAAAACCTGAAATTTTGGGGTGGCGGAATTAATGGATTACATCGATCCCAATATTCAACTGGTACTTTTTTATGGCCTCCGAAAAAGATGAAAGGTTAAATCGACCTCGGCGGAATTTGAACTTAGAACGTAAAGACTGACGAATTGCCGCTAAGCATTTTGCCCAGCGTGCTTACGTTTCTTATTTCTTTATTGACCACAAGGGGCTAAACAGAGGGGACCTAGTTACAACATTCTCAAAGGATGTAGGGTTGAAGTTTGGCCAGGATAAATATTGTTATATGGTTGTGAAAAGAGAGAAAACTATAAACTAGACTAGTAACATCTCCGTCAATGATTTGACTGTTTCCTCTGTATCTGACGTGGGACAGTACAAGTGTCTAAGAGCGAATGAAAATATATCTTACAGTGGCACCTGTAACAAAACACGTATCACTAAAGAATATTACAGCCGAATAAAGAAAATTTGGACCTCAGAACTCTCTGCATTCAATGAAACAATGGCCCACAATGTGTTTGCAGTGCCAGTACTCATACCAAAATTTGGGCTGCTTGACTGGACGTTTGATGAGATCCGAGCCATCGATGTGAAAACCCGAAAAATACTAACAAGCAAACATAATTTCCACATAAACAGTGATGTAGACCGCCTCTGCCTAAAGCGAGAACAAGGCAGCAGAGGCTTAACATCGATCCAAAATGCCTTTGAATGTCGCATCATATTCCTTCGGCAGCATCTTTTAACCACCAATCGTCGAAGTGCATCCCTTGACCAAGCTTGCATACATGAGGCTGATAACATCATAAGACTTGGAAGGTAGCTCCTTGAGCAACACACTTTGTCTGATAATCTAGAATACATGCCCAAAGAAGTTGCACGACTCTACCGCAATGTGTGTCGCACGACTCTACCGCAATGTGTGTCGCACGACTCTACCGCAATGTGTGTGTCTGTGTTTGTGTTTGTCCCCCCACCATCGCTTGATACCGATGTTAGTGTGTTTACGTCCTCGTAACTTAGCGGTTCGGCAAAAATAACCGATAGAATAGGTACCAGGCCTACAAAGATCAAGTCCTGGGGTCGATTTCTTCGACTAAAAGGCGGTGCATCAGCATGGCCGCAGTCAAACGACTGAAACAAATAAAAGAATATATATGACAGGCTTCTTTCAGTTTCCGTCTACCAAATCTACTCACATAGTTTTGGTCAGCCCGAGTCTATAGTAGAAGACAGGTGCCCAATGTGCCACGCAGTGAGTCTGAACCCGGAACCTTGAGGTTGGGATGCAAGTTTCTTACCACACAGACACGCCTGCATATATGTACGTAGATAGGTATATAATGGAAATACACACACACACAAATGCACACGCACATACATGCATGTACATATATAAACTTCAACACGTGACTTTTTATCGAGATTGTATTTTCGTGTTTTTTCTTCCGCCATTTTGTTTCTTATTTTTTTCACTTTTAATTTCTGTTATTTCTTTCTTTATAATTCTGCTGCAACATGGAACCATCTCAACGCATGTCACTCAACAGACTCTGAAAAATCCAATGCAATTATCATTAACAGACACATTCTTCCACATTCTATCGCCATAATAAAATATGTCACACAAGACATAAAAAAAAGTTCCACGTAGCGTCTCCCCTGCTGTGTCAATTAGTAGCGCGGATGAAGTGTTATGGCAAACGATGGCGTCGTCTGTAACGTACTGGATATTGATCAGGAATTACTACTACTACTACTACTACTACTACCCCCCACCCCCACCCCTCCACCACAACCGCTACTACTTATACCACCGCTACAACTACTACTGCTGCTGCAGCTGCTGCAGTCATTATTATTATTATTATTATTATTGATTTGACTCAAGTTCGTTCATACTCCTGGTAGAATTTATGTGGGTAGCGTGTTTACTACCTGTAAATCAATAGTCTTTCAAATGCTTAAGACTCTCCCGATAATCTTTCCTGCCCTCGAAGAGGCAAGCTTTCTTCAGAAGCTCTACAGGACATTCGATTCCAATCACATTCGACAATTTCTCTATATCTTTGCTTACAGTCCGTAATGCACTAATTATTACAAGTAAAAACTTTACAGGAGTGGCTGTGTGGTTGGGAAGCAAGCTTCTTACCACACAACCACTCCTGCGCCTATAATCTTTACTACTCTAGGCACAAGGCCCAAATTTTGGGGGAGAGGGCCAGTCGATTAGATCGCCCCCAGTACGCAACTAGTACTTAATTTATCGACCCCGTAAGGATGAAAGGCAAAGTCGACCTCCGAACGTAAAGACAGACGAAATACCGCTATGTATTTCGCCCGGCGTGCTAACGTTTCTTATTTCCTTATTGCCCACAAGGGGGTAAACATAGAGGGGGACAAACAAGGACAGACAAAGGGATTAAGTGGATTACATCGACCCCAGTGCGTAACTGGTACTTAAGTTATCGACTCCGAAAGGATGAAAGGCAAAGTCGACCTCGGCGGAATTTGAACTCAGAACGTAACGGCAAACGAAATACCGCGAAGCATTTTGCCCGGCGTGCTAACGTTTCTTATTTCCTTATTGCCCACAAGGGGGTAAACATAGAGGGGGACAAACAAGGACAGAC
>NC_068988.1:9301657-9304809 GCF_001194135.2 Octopus bimaculoides
TATATATATATATATATATATATATATTTATGTGTGTGTGTTCGTACCTCGCCATCGCTGGACAACCGCTGCTGATGTGTTTATGTCACCGTGACCTAGCGGTTCGGCAAAAGTGACCGATAGAATAAATACTAGGCTTAGAAAGAATGAGACCTGGGGTCGATTTCTTCGACTATAACCGTTCAAGGCGCTGCTCCAGCATGGCTGCAGTTAAATGACTGAAACAAATAAAAGAACAGAATATATGTATGTATGTATGTATGTATGTATGTGTATGTATATGTATGTATATATATGTAAATGTATGTTGCGTTTCTCCCCTAGAACCATCTTGAAAATCGTCGTTTGTTTATTTACACCCTGCTGATGTAGCGGTCCGGCAAAAAGAAACCGATAAGCACCAGTCGTAGAAATAAGTGCTGTGATCGAGTTGTTCAGTTAAACTTCTCAAGGGAATGCCCCAGTATGGCCACAGCCCAGTGACTGACACAAGTAAAAGATAGACCGTTTAAAGACTCACAGAATTTTATTTCTACGATTAGAATTTTGAAACTTTTAATCTCTGAGCTTCTAGCGTGGAGAAATATCTGAAACGAAAATAAATACTTTGTTTATTGTGAAATGTAATTGAAACAGGAAAAGAAAAAAAAAAAAAAAAAAAAAAAAAAAAAAGAAAAAGAAAAAAAACCTAATGAGTTAAATAAAAGAAGGAAACGTGTGTCAACAAGATCCGATTCGATACGATAAGAAACTCAGAAACGAAGATAACTTATTTTAAATATTAATGCCTGGTAAATTCACCGAATACTCTGGCTGGTGGTATTTGTTAACTGTTTAAATGTACACACAAGCATTTTCTATTGCGGCCATGGTGGAGCACAATCTTGAAGTATTTTTGTCATACTTATTGTTATTTTTTGTTTTCATATAACCTGGTCCTTTTTTTATCGGTCTCTGTTGCCGACCCACTAGATCATCACGGGGCCGTAAACACACCGACCCCGATTCTCAAGTGGTTGTAGGGGACGACCACAGACGCACAGACACTAAAACACACACAGAGAGAGAGAGAGAGAGAGAGAGAGAGAGAGAGAGAGGACGAGCGTTTTCCAGTTTCTTGTAGCAAATCCACTCAGAAGACTATGGTCGGCCCGAGGTTGTAGTAGACGACACTTGTCCAAGGGACTGAACTCGGAACCATGTGGCTGGGAAGCAGATTTGTTATCACGCAGTCAAACCTACATGTAAATGTCACTGAATGTATCATAAATTCAAACTGTCCGTTCGGAAGAAGGCGGAAAAAAAAAATTTCTTTCCTTGCCTTTTAGTTTTTGCTTTAAAAATGATGTGAAAATAATTAATAGCCTATAGGCACTATGTTTGCTATTTACAGAGATACCAGTTATTCCTTATCGTTCCACGATAAACTTTTTTTTTAGAAATGTACAGTGTGCAGCAGAAAAATTTCCCATATTTTACCAAACCATTGAAGTGGTGCTCGTAAAGTTAAGCGAATGGTAATAGGATCTTCATCTCGCTAATATTTTACATTTTGTCTTATCGGTTCCCATCATGGTTTAAATCGGTGCACGCTGTGTGTTTGTTGTTGAAATTTCTGTCGCAAGAACGTTTGCGTGTGATTGCGTGTATATGATTAACATCTCGCAAACAATTACTAGTAACTTTTATTTCATTGCACAAATAATTTTCAAGTTGGTCATGAAATAGAAATGGCGATAACAAAGTTCACACACTGGAAAGAATATTATGTAGGCTCTTACGAATAGTTTGATTAAAAAGGTTCTGTAATTAAGCTGCCAAGACGAGAAAATACACACACTGGATTCACGTCGGCGGACAGTTGCGGTTTATCCAGGTTGAGCGAGAGCCGTAAAAACAGCTATACAAAAAAGAGCAAAATGAGTATGTAGTTAGCTTAGCTGTGGACCACCATACACTGAAGTAAGAGGTGAGACGTGTGAAATGAATTGTCCGGTCTCTGCAAAACATCGCCTGGCGAGAGTGGAAGCGCATTTCGTCCGATCGTCTTCGACACTCTGTGAAGTGGGCGCTAAAAACATTTATAACCCCTTGACAGGGACGTCCTACAGGCTTCTAGAATGATCTGAGAAGTAGGCGCTAAACACACTCCAATTTATAACCCATTGGAACGGACGTCCTACAGGCTTCTAGAATGATCTTTTACCCCACAAGGTATATGGTCCGACGTTCTTAGAGTCCCATCTATCTGCCGCCTCAGTGGGTACTGTTTTATCAACCCCGAAAGGCTGGAAAGCATAACTGACTTTGGTGGGATTTGATCTCAAAGTGCAGAGAGTTGGAACAAGCATTGCGAAGCATGGTCTAATGCTCTAACGACTTTGCCAGTTCGCTACCCGTCTTTCTCTGATGAACCCCCTGAAAGTGATTTTAGTACCATAGTATGCATCTGCTCAAATCCTTTCTACTATAGGCACAAGGCCTGACATTTTGGGGAAGGTATTTAGTCGATTATATCGACCCCAATATGTAACTGGTACTTATTTCAAAGTCGGCTTCGGCGAAATTTGAACTCAGAACGTAGAAACGGACAAAATGCCGCTAAGCATTGTGCCCCTCGGCAGAACTTGAACTCAGAACTCAGAGACGGATAAAATACTGCTAAGCATTGTGTCCGGCTGGCTAGCGATTCGGCCAGTTCGTCGCTCTTATGCATCAACTCATAAGACAGTCTGTGAAATACGTGTTGCAGTCTTGGTTCGCTCATGTCTCGCGAAGATACAATGATTTTCCACAAGACACATCAATAACTGTTGTCTTTTTCTTTGGACTTCAAACAATTCCAGCAGATCACTTCTAGCACAACATCTAAAGGATTAATAACTTTAATTTAAAACGATGTCAAAGAAATTTACCGACATTCGATGTATAACAACCTTTTAATTGTTTACACTAAAACATTCTCTAATCAAACAATTTCTCTGAAAGACAGTTTTTCTCCCCTTTTCTATCACTTCCCCATCTTCTGTTTTGTCCCTCCTCTTTCTTTATGTCCAACTCATGATCAGTTTTATAGTTTTGTATCTAAATATTTATTTTTCTTCCAAGTCATCCGGTTGCTTTTTTCTTTCTCGGCATCTCTCTCATGTTTC
>NC_068988.1:9304995-9306476 GCF_001194135.2 Octopus bimaculoides
ACCAACCAACCAACCAACCGACCAACCAGCCAGCAAACCTCTGTGTAAGCGAAGTAAATCTGTTATTTTTATATTTCAGATTTTTCCTTTTAAAATTAAGAATCATTTCTTGTTTTAAGAATTTTTTTTTTTGTGTTTTAAATGTCTGGATATTTGACTTGAATCAATTTCTAAAAGCTGTTCTGTTCCCACGAGAAAATTTAATGACAGACCAATCCATACTGAGCAGTTTCTAAGCGAAACTCGACAAATTAGACGCCTGTCTGGAAGTGTTGGTAACAATCATCGATTCCGTTGCTATTCTCAATTAAATAAAGTCTGCAACCAAACAGCAAAGACACATTTCTTTATTATTATCAGATGATATTTGACACCGATCATTTAATGTCCGGCTGAGAAACCATCTTTGTTATTAGTAGACATGGATACTACGGCTAGCTAAGTACTTATTAAAGTTAGTGAACTGGTGATAGATATACGCACAGACAATTACGAAAGCAACGGAGACATTTGTGAATAAGAAGAAATCAACTAAAGGACGATTCCGAAATGGATATTACTAGCAACTGCCGTGCCACAAATAAAATTTTATTATGATATGATATCATTAACGATCGTTCTGGATTACATGGATAGCATGTAAGGCTTAAAGAAAATGAATGAGTAGGATTTCTCTTATCTATAAATAAAGAAGATACGGACGCATAGACATAAATCTCAGATCAAAATTTCACGAGGATTAACGTCCATTAAAAACTGAATATTTCTGAAAGCAATTAGCGAACTACAGGCCAATCTCTTTGTGAATAGTTGTGCATATATAAATCTTTTGTGCGAAGACACGTACACACACATACACACATACACATACACACACACACATGCATACATTATTATTATTTATAACCTGCAAGTGACCACGATTTTCGAAGATGTATATAGACTTGTGAGGTTAATGTACGTGAACTTTTAACTTGATCTTCCGTAGATCGATATCTTTAGAGAAAGCATGACCAGGATACGGCAGATAAACCTCCAATATTTCATATGCTCATTGTTATAATGCTAATAAAGTTTGGCAGACAGTAATGATATTTTCATGCAGCTAACGTCTTATTGTTTTTGGTTAAGTTACCACAATTCTGCGTTTGTGGTCGAAGCGTTTATCAATCTCTAAGATGCGTGCGTTTTTTTTGTTGTTATATCTTGTTCTTTCAATACATTAAGATTCTGGGTAAGAAGAATGACTGAGTAAAGAATGACTGAGTAAAGAATGACTGAGTAAAGAACGACTGAGTAAAGAATGACTGAGTAAAGATTGACTGAATAAAGAATGACTGAGTAAAGAATGATTGAGTAAAGAATGACTGAGTAAAGAACGACTAAGCAAAGAATGACTGAGTAAAGAATGATTGAGTAAAGAATGACTGAGTAAAGAATGATTGAGTAAAGAATGACTGAGTAAAGAATGATTGAGTAAA
>NC_068988.1:9308003-9310947 GCF_001194135.2 Octopus bimaculoides
TGAGTAAAGAATGACTGAGTAAAGAATGACTGAGTAAAGAATGACTGAGTAAAGAATGTATGAGTAAAGAATGATTGAGTGAAGAATGACTGAGTAAAGAATGACTGAGTAAAGAATGATTGAGTAAAGAATGATTGAGTGAAGAATGACTGAGTAAAGAATGATTGAGTAAAGAATGATTGAGTGAAGAACGACTGAGTAAAGAATGACTGAGTAAAGAATAGAATTTAGGGCGTAAGACCTGGAGCAAGAATGTGGGTGTAGGAGTGGTTTTAAACTAGTGAGGCATAGTTTGGCTGTTCCGGATAAGTGAGAATGTTGGTATGTTGTAGTAATGGCAGAGAACAGACGGAGGACGATGCAGCACATCGCTGGTTTAGCAATTATGGAGTAATGAGAGAAGCGTTACACGTATTAGTCGATTAATCTGTGCTTCACATATTTGTTGGATAATCTGTCCCAGAGGCTTCACATATTTGTCGGATAATGTGTCCTAGAGGCTTCACATATTTGTCGGATAATCTGCTCCAGATGTTTCTCGTGTTTGTCGGATAATCTGTGCTGGATGTTTTCACTAAAATGTTCTTCATGATAAAATCCACACACCTTTGAATTTCTCATTCAAATTTGGAGGAATAAATTTTATGTTGCTCAACATTTAGCCTGTTCAGTTTCATTTGCTTTGACTCTATAGTTCCTGTGATATTTACATCTCAAATGATTGATATATATATATATATATATATATATATATATATAAAGTAGTTGTATGCTGTCAACTTAACGTGACAGTCCCATGAAGGGAATCATATATATATATATATGTATACGTAATTTGGCCTCGACCATCGCGTGACAATAGGTGTTGGTTTGTTTATGTCCGTGTGACTTAGCATCTTGACAAAAGAGAGTCAACGGAATAGGTGCATGACTTAAAAGATAAGTCCCTGAGTCGATTTGTTCGACTAAAACCTTTCGAAGTGGTGCTCCAGCATGGCCGCAGTCCAATGTCTGAAACAAGTTAAAGGTAAAAGATGAAAAATAAAAGAAGCTTCTTGTTCCACAAAATTCCCAAGAAACCAACTTTTGTGCGCGCATAAAACATCTATTAACTGCTCCCGCAGCGTATGTGCGCGCGCACATGCGCACAATTTAACACGAACAGTGGCGCAATCGTTGTATTGTAGTAAACAAACGAATTCATTATTCGTTAGCTTAGGCCTGCGAAGTCGAAGTACACGTCACCAACATTTCTTTCTCAATACCCTAGCAAGGGACAATTCCTAATCTCGTAACAACAAACCAACTTTTGTGCACATAAGAAACTTCTTTCTTAAGCTGTTTATATAACATATATGTGCGCGCATGACCGCACATTTAAATAAGACAGTGGCGAATTGATGCATAGAGTCGATAAACCACGATTCCTTCCTCAAAAACCTAGAACTAATCATCTCTAATCTCGTAACAACGAACCAACTTTTGTGCGCACATAAAACTTGCCTCTTGCGTTGGTTGCATAACATGTGCGCGCGCACTGGCGCACAATTTATCTTGAACAGTGATGTAACCGATGTACGATAGTTGGGTTGACAAATGAATTTACTATTGATAAGCTGTACAACTCAGAAGCTTGTTCATCTTCTCTCTTTCTTTCCCTCTCTCCCTCTCTCTCTCCCGCTCTCTCTCACTGTCTCCCTCTGTGTCTCCTTTGTATGGCCAATGAGTTATAAAAAAAAATTGTCATGTTGATTACAAGAAATTTGAAAACGAACTCCAATCAAATTGTGAGAATATCAAAAGAGTTGACGAACGCTGTTAATTAGTTGAGGTAAAAATCGATAACAACATACTAACGAACAGGACTTGTAAAACATGGAATCAGATTTTTCTATCGATTCACAACAATTACGTATGTATTTGCAATACGAGCACAATAAGTCACACACACACACACACACACACACACACACACACACACAGACAGACACACACACACAAACACACACAAACACACACACACACACACAAACACACACACAGACTCATATATACAGATATGCATGCATGCATACATTCACACATATACATACATATGTATGGATATATGTATATAATACACACACACACAAATACACACACACACATTCATATATACAGATATGCATACATACATATACAGATATACATACATATGTATGCATGTATGTATGTATGTATGTATGTATGTATGGATGTATGTATATATATATATATATATATATATATATATATATATATATATATATATATATATATATATATATATATATATATATATATATATAAGCATGCACACACACGCTCGCACACGTGTACATATCTACATGCATACATACACATATATACATACATATGCATGGATGTATGTATAGATATATGTATATAGTATACACACACAGACACATAGACACACACATATATATATATACACACACGCATGTGTACACGTGTGTATGTACTGGGGAGGGTGGATACAGGCATACCTGCTTCATATTACTCCGTACATAAACTTTTATTTACTCTCATATAAATATTGTTTGCGTAAGCCCGTTCTGTTTTGATTTAAAATATAAACACACACACACACACACACAATACACACCCATACACACACACGCACACACGAGCGCATGCGCACACACAAACTCGCGCTCACATACACAAACATGCACGCACACACGCGCATACAATCACGCGCACACGTAAAGACAAACACACATACACAAACATGCAAAGACAAACACACACACACACACACACACACACACACACACAGACAAACATACATACAAACACATTGATAAACAATACATGCTGAAGTACGCAAATTTTAGATCCACGTAGTTTTCATTTTTATCACTTTCTGTATCTGCCTCTCTCTCTCTCTCTCTCTCTCTCTCTC
>NC_068988.1:9310992-9313492 GCF_001194135.2 Octopus bimaculoides
CTCTCTTTCTCTCTCTCTTTCTCCCTCTCTTACACAAACATATACACACATAGACAATCACAAACACATAAGCACTCACACGTACACACAAGCGCACAAATACACACTCACTGATGATATTATGTAAAAAAAAAATATGAGAGAACGAACTGATGTTCGAATCCAAGAAATTCTCTTTTGATATTTATCCTTATAATAATAAAAATAAATAAATAAATAATAATAATAATAATAATAATAATAATAATAATAATAATAATAATAATAATAATATTAGAAATTGATATTGATCTTGGCCGAAGACCTCCAGACGACTTCAGAATCTCCTGCAACTCTTCTGGACGGTCTCGTTGTTTTAGTTGGTGAATGCTGCCATAATCAATGCCTTCAATTCATCTTTGGTGTTACAAGGAGTTTTGTTGGTCTCTCGCTCAACAACGCCTCACACACAATAATCAGGTGGCCAGATGTCAGGGGTGATGTGGTCGCAGAAATTGTCTGACAGCCATGACTAAGTTTTCCTGCTTGTGTGGCATAGTGCAGAGTCCTGTTACCAGAGATAGGCTCTTTCAGCAGTCACCCCCTTGACCTCGGGCAGCACTACCTCCTCCAGGCACTTGATGTATGCCTCTGTGTTGAGTGTGAGGCCATGTGGGAAGATGAATGGAGGCATAGCGTCGTTATCAATAGTGATCACTCCAAACACTATGATGTTGACTGGATGTTTGATTTTTATCACTCTCGGTACATATTTTGGGAACACGGCAAGCCAACAATTGTTCTGTGAGTTCACCATCTGATCCTGGTAGAAAGTTTTCTCGCCTAAGAAAACCAAAGCATGTTCAGTTGTAGGGGTTGTTTAAGTTTGTTGAAAAGCTTCGTAGTGCGGTCTTTCCTCTTGTCCTTGATGGCATGGGATAAAAATTGGCAATCTCTCGTCTTGTATGAGGAATACTGAAAATCTTCATGCACTACCAGCCTGTTAAGAAACTCAGACACTATCATGTCCCTGGCGACGGACCCGATCGACTTGGAGAGATCGTTGTCAACCATGGCCTGGATCTCAGCAAAAAATTCAGAAGTTCTTTCCTTATGAGAATGATCAGGGTGAGTTTTTCGAGCTGCCGTACCTTCGTAATCGCCATTAGACTCATCCAACTCTTTCTGAATCCTCTGCACTGTTCTCAGATTGATACCCAAACATTCTGAAAAGTTCGTATTGGAGCTTCTGATGCGAATGCAAAGAAGTACATGACTTTTCCAAATTTCTGGTAGAATGAATTGCGTCATAGTGGTGTTTTTCTCACAAACAATGTCGCCTAACTGACTCTACAATACTGTGTAGTCGACAAAACCAAAACAATGCGCATGCGCGAAAATAAAAATATAGAATGTTAACAATTTACCATTTGCCTAAGAATGCAGCATACCGCCGGGAATCGAACTCAAGAACTTACGATAATGAGCCCTATCTATATGTTTACATGCAGGTATGATAAATTCAATACATGTCCATACACTGATAAATGCATCATATTTAGCTGCATAAATATAAGTGTTTACATTATGTTCTCTTGTTAAAGATATACACGAAAATATACAGAAGTATAAAGATATTGTTCCAATTGCATACACGTTCGTTTCTATCTGATGTGACTAATTGCCTCACGTGAGGACACCCTCTAATTAGGCTTGCAACCTGCCGCTAAATATTTATATTTTTTTGTTATTTCTAGATTCTTTTGGTTTTCTTTTTCTTTCTTTTTTCTTTTTCTTTCTTTTTTCTTTTTTATGTTTTATTTTTGAAAATAGTTTCAGTACTTTAATGAGAACTAAATGATTAACATGGTAAACTCATTTGATGTTTATTTAAACATGACAACTATAAACATTTAAAATAGTTGGTTGAAGCATAAATTATTTTTGCATTTGGAGCCAACTCCCTTCGAAACAGAGAGGAGCTGTAACATACACACACACATACATACATACATACATACATACATACATACATACATTCATACATACATATATACATACATACATATATACATACATACATACATACTTACATACATACATACATACATTCATACATACATATATACATACAAACAAACAAACATACATACATACATATATACATACATACATACATACTTACATACACACATACCCACATCCATGAATACATATCTGTGTGATTATGTATAAATGCATATATTACACACACAGATATATATACAGGTATCTAGTTTTGGGAGGTTCTGGGGAATATATATATATATATGTGTGTGTGTATGTATATGAGTGTAGACATATATACATTTAAATTTATATGTATGCGTACATATATATATATATATATATATATATATATATATATATATATATACATAACAAATGAAATATAATATAAAATAATAATATATATATATATATATATAATACACATACACTCTCATGTATATATATATGTTTGTATATTTGTATGTATGTA
>NC_068988.1:9316519-9317971 GCF_001194135.2 Octopus bimaculoides
AAACATTAATGTTTTTAGATCGCAGCGTCACAAAGCGATCCAAATCATTGCTATCGAGTCTGGTAAAAGTTGAATAAAGATTAAGACTATTCATATATTAGAAGTTCGTACGTGACGTTGGACGAATTCATGCCTACTACTACTACTACTACTACTACTACTACTACTACTACTACTACTACTACTACTACTACTACTACTACTACTACACTGTCCCCACGTCTTTTTAGCTGCGTAATAGACATTAAAGACGGATGAATCAGATATGAAGCGTGGATGATACTAGAAAATGCCAAGGAATCAGATAATCTCCATGATGACTGCACATAGTTTCCATAGCCATGATTACATCGCAAAAGTCTCCACATCTCTCTCTCTCTCTCTCTTTTTCTATTTTCTCTCTTTTCTTTTTGTCTCTTCCACTATCTATTATATTTAAACCATATAAAAACCGTTGATCCTCAATATAACTTGAAATTCTCCTGGTTCAAGACTAAAATTCTATATGGTATAGATAATAATATTATGAGCTCAGCTACTAAACAACAGGATTGCATAAACATATAGGAAAGCGGCCCTGAACTTTATAATGATATCAACCATGAGACCAAGGAGGTCGACTTTAGACTAGACATAGGGTGGAGGCCTTGGCGAAAAAGAGCCTTTATAATTATCAAAGACCACAAACTGAACTTTACTTCCAGTCACAAATGTCATCTGATGAATGAATTCAGAGATTGGGTTGGTGAGCTAACACCTGCTTAGGAACATCAATAACGACTTTAAGAGGGTCTCTGGCCACACTTCTTTGGTGCAATACCAATGAGGTCATCATTTCAAAGCTAATAATGGCAAAGATAGAGCAAGGTTTTTCTAATTCTTTATTGTGGACTTTGTACTCTCATTGAAAGTTCACAGCTCCGGTTCTACGGACATGTAGTAGGAAAGAAAGAATCGGAGGGTGAATTGTTGAAGCCGAGCCAACGAGCAGGAGCCTTGGGGTAGACGAAGAACAAGTTTGCTGGATAATATCCATAGCCTCAGTTGGTCACGCTTGGGAATCCAACCGAAAGGTGTAATGGCGGTTGTCTCTGATAAGACATTATGGAGGAGGTTCCTGAGGTCTCTACTTCCATGACAGGGCCAAGAATAGTGGGAGGAGGAGATGAGCGAACGAATGGATGGATGGATGGATGGATTGATGGATATATCGAGGGGTTTGTTATATAGAGTGGTGGATTTTTCTGGGGCGTACACTGAGATTAGGGCTTAGGACGGTCATTATCATTCACGCTGCAAAAGTCCTGCTATTCAACATATTTAGCCCAGTTAAAAACACATCGCAAAAGTTTCCTCATCTCTCTCTCTCACTCTCTCTTTTCTTCTTTCTCTCTTTTCTTCTTTCTCTCTTTTCTTCTTTCTCTCTTTTCTTCTTTCTCTCTTTTCTTCTTT
>NC_068988.1:9317981-9322485 GCF_001194135.2 Octopus bimaculoides
TTTCTTCTTTCTCTCTTTTCTTCTTTCTCTCTTTTCTTCTTTCTCTCTTTTCTTCTTTCTCTCTTTTCTTCTTTCTCTCTTCCATTATGAATATATCATTTCATCCACAAAATAACTCTTCAGGTTTTCACACGACCTAAAATAATCTCAACTCAGGAATATTGACGACATGTCTAAGAAGGAATACTTCTGAAAATGCACAAGCCCCCAATTTTTTCGATGAGATATAGAAAGCAGTTGCTGCCGTTCAGAGGCCAGATCCGATCGGGTAGATTTGTCCAGCCTTGACCTTTCCGTCAAGAACAGCATTTCAGACTGGTTAATATTTCGGTAACCTTTCCGTTCTTCCATCTTTGCATGCTCAACTCCTGGTGGAATTGTAGGGTACCGTCAGAGTATACAGCGTGTCTCGGGTACTTTAAACATAGTGAGAGAGAGGGAAAGAGAATGTAAGAGACAGAAAGAGAAAGAAAGAGAGAAAGAAAGAATTAAATTGGTACCATAGTTACAGACCGGAGATGATGAAAAGGAAAGTTGGGTATTTTGAGGGAAAGATGGTTGCTTTTTGTCTCATTGCAAGCGACGACGTAGAGGCTTCCTCATTGGCTGCGCATAAAAATCAGTTTTTCTCTCAAAGAAGCGAGTCTTCAATACGAAAATACAGCGCAACTGTTGAACGGCCGTTTGGTATTCTCTATTGCCATTTCTTATCTGTCAACATGCCTCCAAATTAACCCAATTCTAGAAACTCTATCCTTTTGGAAACTCCTTTCTCAACTACATTCTTCAACACTGAAAAATGTATATTAATTGCTCTATCCTCATTCAGTTTGTCCTACCTCCTCCATTTAACGAGGCCTATGAAAGCTATGAGCTATGGCAATCCTTTTCTGGCCAGGAATATAAAGCATATAAACTGTCCTCACATGATTTCTTAATATTAATTTCTTTGTTACAATGGCTGTTATTGGATTTCGATTGTCAAAAGGGTGCAACCAGGATGTGCAAAAAAGATTAAGTCTGTATTTTGGGAAGAATTTATGAAAAAACACTCAGGGATGACTGTGTGGTCAAAGAGCTCGCTATGCAATCATATGCACGCGGGTTCACTTTTGATACGTGCCTTCTACTATAACCCCGGACCGGCCGATGCCTTGTGAATAAATTTGGTAGATGGAAACCACGTGGAAGCCCGTTCTGTGTATGTGTATCTGTGTGTGCATACATGTACAGGAGTTGGACAAAATAATGGAAACACCTTAAAATTTCAGACAAATTCATTTGAAGATGGGATTGGACCGCCTTTGGCAGTAATTGCAGCTTGAATTCTACGAGGTATGGACTCGTACAAACTTTGAATTGTTTTCAAAGGAATTTTTGTCCATTCTTCAGTTAAAACAGTCTCCAGTTCTTGTAGTGATTATGGTGGAGGATATCGACTCCTTACTTGTTTTTCTAAAATGCACCATAAATGTTCAATAATATTGTAATCTGGGGACTGTGGTGGCCAGATAAGATATTCAACTTCATTAGGATGTTCCTCGTGCTATTCAGTAACAAATTTAGCTGTGTGAATTGGTGCATTATCATCCTCAAAGATTGCGTTTCCCACCGGAAGCAGTTGCGCAAACATAGGATGAATTTGATCAGATGAAATGTTTAAATAGTCTTGACTATTAATTCTGCCTTGAAAGGAAACCATTGGGCCGGCCGATTTCCAAGATATAGCCTCCCAGATCATCACAGATCCCCCTCCATGTTTAACAGTGGGAAGAAGGCAGTCTGGGTCAAATGTTTCTTTTGGCTGTCTCCACACGTATACTCAGCTGGTGGTTGGAAATAAGGTTAAGGATGACTCATCTGAGAAAATAACATTCTTCCACTGTTCTAGGGACCAATTCTGTAGGTTTTTACTCAACTTTAAACGCTTTGCAACGTTTGTTTTTGAAAGTAGTGATTTTCTGATTGCAGTCCTCCCGTAAAATCCGGCTTTGTGCAGCTCCCGGCGAATAGTTTTTGTGGAAACTGGGTTCTCGAGGTGGCCATTAAGCTCTGCAGTAATTTTGGGAACTGTACTTTTGTGATCCTTTCTAACAATTCGCGTAAGTGTCCGATAGTCCCTATCTGAAAGTTTTGGTTTTCTTCCAGAGTTTTGTTTCAACGAGGAGGTTTTTCCCTCTTTCTCAAAAGTTGTCGTTACTTTCGAGACAGAACTTCTTGAGACACCAAACATTTCGGCTGTTTTCGTTACTCTAGCGCCTGCCATACGAGCACCGACAATTTGACCTCTTTGAAAGTCCGATAGATCTGTCATTTTAATGAATTTTAATTACCTTTTTCTGATGATATCTGCAAAGAAACAGCAATTTTAGCAAAACATATTAAGCAACACTAATAATAAATAAAAAGACATAAAGATAAACGAGCTCCCCCCTTCTCTCTCTATCCATTGTTTCCGCGGATGGTTTATGGGTTGGATGTAGCAATGAAGAAGGAATAATAACTTCCGACATATGCATATACACTTATGACCTATTTATCTATCTTCGATCTCATTGTTTACCCAGACGTATTAGTATACGAAACTTTGTTACTTTCAATGTTGGCTCTAATTTTTATAGAAAATCTGTCGAGGTAACTTAAACGTAACTGTATCGCACTGCTAGCACAGGTAAGAAACAGAATTGACTTATAAACCTTTAATACACTTGGTGATATATTTATGGTTGTAAAACAAAATACGTTATCTCTACCAGCTGCTAAAAATATAGTGTTTGCCCAGTGGTGATGCTTGGACAAAAAGAAAACCAATATTCTCAGGGAACTGAGGCTGTTGTTCGATCCCTTTTCCTAGGGACTCTCGTTCTTCATATGTTATTAAGTCGCTTTGGTTAAAAACCACCTCCAGGCTGGTCCTTAGGGATGTGCATCGGATGGAGTTTATTCTGTAGGGAGCGTTCGGATCGGGTCACCGGATTGAAGATAATTTCGTCCCATCAGTTTCGGGAGTCCTGAAAATAGAATAAAATAAAATAAAGGGTTGGCGGGGGGTGCTGTCCTTCCCTCTTTGATTAAACAAAACAAAACAAACAAACAAAACAAACAAACAAAACAAACTCATAAACATCTGCATTTGATATATTCTCACGTGCTTTCAACTTGTTATGCATCCTTCATATCACCCCACCTAATATCCATCACCGCCGCCACCACTACACCCCCACCCCACCCAGCAACCACCACCACCACCACCACTGTCACCACCATCACGTCCACCATCGCAGAAGCCCCAGCCCTAACATCATCATCATCATCATCATCATCATCATCATCATCATCATCATCGTCATCATCATATTCATTGCCACCACCACCACCACCACCATCACCACCGTCACTGCTACTTGTATTACCACTGTTACAACAACAACAATAACTACAATTACGACTGCCACCACCACCACCACCACCACCTTCACCAACACTACTACTCTCTTAATTCCCTATTACTGTTCATCTAATGTACAAACAACCACAATTTTCCCTCTCTCCCTCCTCTCTCTATCTGTGTGTATGTATATATATATATGCACGCGCACACACACGCACACACACGCACACACACACACACAAACACACATACACAAACACACGCACACACAGTCACGCAAGTAGACATACGTATACTTTACAGATTATAATTATTTGTTAACCATCGGAATGATATTTCAGACAGTCTGGGATGTTTATAGCATTAATTAATTCAAATACCAAAACCGTTGCACTTACATCCGTGTAGACACAACTCGCAGAGTCGGACGGTTGGTGCCTTTTCGCCAAATGCTCATCCTCCCTTCCGCCACCACGCCGTTCCTTCCGTTCTGGTCCTAACCCAGCCACATTTAGCCTGACATTTTTCCATCTCAGTATCAAAGAAAATGTCGTGTTACATCATCAAATCTTATGACTGGTTTATCAATGGAAGAAGAGGAAAAAAGCCGGGTAGACGGCCAAAGAAGAGGAGGATGAAAAAGCAGAGAGGCAGAAAGAAGGAGCGGCGGTGGCGGGTGCGGTGGCAGTTGCGGCGGCTGGTGGTGAAGTTGATAGCTGCTTTGCAGTAGAAGTATTAAATAAAGAACGGTAATGGAACTTTTTCTGCATTTACTACGATTCGATCTTGGGTGTTGAGAATTTTTTTTTGTAAGGATTGGATTCTATGAAGCTCTTGATTTTTTGGATTCTTCGATTTCTTCAAGTGATTGACTACTTGGAGTTTAAGATGCATCGAATGACAAAGCATATGCTATTCTTATCACTTTCTCTCTGTCTATCCAGCCTTTCTGTCTTTTTCAGAGTCAAGCACAAACACTAAGACACACACACATACATACACACACACACACACACACATACACACACACACACACACACACACACACATACACACACGTATGTATGTTGACTAAACTGGCAATATGACCATCCCCAAGTACAACAATATATA
>NC_068988.1:9324024-9325697 GCF_001194135.2 Octopus bimaculoides
TACAGGGAGATCGTGCTTTCGATTCCCAGACCAGGGCGTTGCGTTGTGTTCTTGAGCAAAACACTTCATTTCACATTGCTCTGCAATCATTTCATCACCTGACATGTGGCACCTGTTGCACCTGTACAGTTAATGCCGATTTGATGGAGGGAGTGAGCAAATGTATAGCACATACATTTGATCACTATAACCGAATCATCTGTGAAGGTTCTTCAGCCGAAAACTGCAGAACCACCCTCATACGTCATCTAACGACGGGAGAGTCCTTGATCACACACGCGCGCGCGCGCGCGACGGGATACTACACACACTAGAAGCCTACCAAATTCACTCACAAGGCACCGCTCGGCCCAGTCTTATAGCACATGACACTTGCCCAGGGTACTGCGCAATGGGTCTGAAGTCGAAACCACGCGGTCACAAATCGACCCTTTGAGAGAGACAAAGAACAGGTTTACTCTCGTTACCATTCCGGCTTGATACGCCGCCAATTTATTCCGAAGGAGGAATTGTCCAGAATTCGGCCAAATTTTGAAGGTAAATAAACTGATTCCCTCCTAATCGATTTTACAGTATTTCATATTTGTTTTTTGAGAGCAATAATCATTCGATCATCTTTTATTGGTTATCGATAAACGATAATATTGTACTTCAACATAACCAAACAGGTGCCATTTTCCGTCATCAGGTGGTGTTACCTATTCCAAACGAAATTATCCTACAATATCGTATTATTTTGGAACTAGACAAAAATAATCAATATTTAGAGACATCATATGTCGATTCTGCAACCACCAATTAATAATGCACGTACCAGTTGACAAGAGTGTGTTCTGTATGGGAAATTGGTCTAGCCAGTAGTGTTACACCACTAAACTTAATGGTTATTTAAGCAATGTGTTCGTAAGTGGGTAATGGGTTGCAGGTGATACTGAAGGAAGTGCAATAACTCCTGAAATGTGCATATACATCTATGACTTAGTTTTTTAAATCTTCGATTGCATTGTTTAGATAGACGTATTCGTATACGAAACGTAACTTTCGGTGCGGGCTTTAAATTCTATAGAAAATCTGTAGAGATACACTTAAAATATTTAAAGAAAAGAGAAAATGGAAGTTGTAGTATTTTTTTCTTAGATACCATTGAGATTACTGTTTTGAATCCTAAAGCTAATAGGTCTGGTTACCCGGTCAACTTCGCCTTTCATTCCTTTGGGAGCGATCAAAAATAAAGTGTCAGTCAAATACTTGGGTTGATGTAATCAACTTTCCTCCTCCCATCAAAACTGCTGATCTTGAATCCTGTTTGGGACGAAGATTCCGCTCAAGGGGAGTGTTGTGATCTCACTTCCTTATACGCCATGAAAACCGGGTAATCAACCTTATAAGTACGATGGATCGGCTAAACAATATATATGTAGCATTAATGTTTCAATATGTATCTATATCAGCGGTTCTCAAATGCGGCTCCCAGGGCCTCATGTGGCTCTCAAGCATCCTTCCAGTGGCACACCCTCCCACACCCGATGGTCTTCCCTCTACAAATTTAATAACGTTTCTTTTCATTGACTTACGTTTTACTCTTTTGGTGTGGCAATATATACATACATATATATACACACACATATATATATATATACATATATATATATATATATATATATATATATATA
>NC_068988.1:9326124-9328180 GCF_001194135.2 Octopus bimaculoides
ATGTGTGTATGTGTGTGAGTGTACAGGAGAACTACGTAAAACTTTACATATACCTGTAAAGAAAATATTAAAAGATAATCCAGAATCCTTGTCCGGTACCGGATCGATCCCCAAATCTAATCAGTTTGTGCTAGTCACGAGGCCAAACATCCCTGAAAGTTTCATCCAAATCCATCCAGCGGTTCTTGAGATATCTTGTCCACGGACAAACAAGCAATACCTCCGCCTTAGCGAAGGTGGAGCTGATGATAATAATAATAATAATAATAATAATAATGATGATGATGATGATGATGATGATGATGATGATGATGATGATTATGATGATGATGATGATAATAATGATAATAATAATAACAATAATACACCAGTGATCTACCTCACTTCAATATTCTTATGGTGATGTAAGACTAAAAAAATTTTGGTAGAATTTAATCTCAGAATTTTAATCGCAGAATTAATGAACATTTCCACCATATCAGCTGACCCAATTTATTTATTTGGGCGGTTTGTGACGAAGGTGAAGAACTAAAAGAGAATTTCTTAAAAGTACAATGAAAAAAAAAATGCTTAAAATAGGGAGCCATGTTTAAATGTAATGTTCTAGTAAGTCTGGAATTTTAATGGTTTTGCAATTTGTCAGTTTTTGAGTTTTAGCGCGGTAATATATTCTTAATATCAAAACCAGCAGAAGCAATAGACTTACCATTTTCTGAGAGTTAGGGTGGGCGCGCATGCACAGGTTCGTATTTCGTTTGTTTGTGTGTAAGAGACATAGCTCTTCAAATGTTACCGCATGTCCTTGTGCATCTCCAACGTTCTTCTACACACGAGTTGAGGTTTTGGTTCGTGGAGGACTTTGCTTAAAGTTACCATTTTCTTAGCTTTCTTTCACCGTACCTTCTTATTTATTATTCACTAGATGCCACCCATGCCCGTCAAGTACCATCTCCCTTTGCTTGTTTCTCTCATTAGACTACGACCATCGCCTTGAAGGTGCCACGCAGTGGGACTGAACCTGGAACCATGTGGTTGGTAAGCAAGCTACTTACCACACGTCTCTTTTCAATAGCTCCATACTTTCTTTCTCTCTTCCTTTCCATTCTCCTCTCTCTCTGTTCCCCCCTCCCTCTCTCTCCATCCTTTTCTCTGACTCTTCCATTTCCACTCCTCTCCGCCTCCCACTTTCTCCCTCCATTCTGCTCTCTCTCTCTCTCCCTCCCTCCATTTTCCTGTTTGTGCTCTCTTCTCTCTCTCTCTTTGTTTGTCTGTCTCTCTCTCTGTTTGTCTGTCTCTCTCTCTGTCTGTCTGTTTGTCTGTCTCTCTGTCTCTCTCTGTCTCTGTCTCTCTCTCTGTGTCTGTCTCTCTCTCTTTATCTCTCTCTCTCTCTCTCTCTCCGTCTCCTTCTCTGTCTGTCTGTCTGTCTGTCTGTCTGTCTGTCTGTCTGTTTCTCTGTCTCTCTCTGTCTCTCTCTTTCTGTCTCCTTCTCTGTCTGTCTGTCTACCTGTCTGTCTACCTGTCTGTCTAACTGTCTGTCTACCTGTCTGTCTGTCTGTCTGTCTGTCTGTCTCTCTGTGTGTCTCTCTCTGTCTCTCTCTCTCTCTCTCTCTGTGTCTCTCTGTCTCTCTCTGTCTCTCTCTCTCTCTCCCTCTCTCTCTCTCTCTCTCTCTCTCTCTCTCTCTCTCTCTTATACCTCCATATTTCGTTCTCTCTCTCCCAGCATTAATATCCCGAAAAGCCGTTTATCAAAATGGTTTCTGCAATCCTTTATTTGTTCTCCCACGCCATTTATTTAATCAACCAACCTAACGTTCGTTCACAATCAGGTGTCATTTGACAAAACAACGACAAACGTTGTTTAGTCCTTCCATTTACACTCAACCGTCAGATCTCTCATTGCAAGAATATTTTAGCACCAAACATTGGTGCAGCCTCCGATCACTGGTGAAGAACTGCGCTTCGCAACCACATGATTCCAGGCTTGATCCCATTACGTGTCACTTGGGGAAAATGTACCCCCTTGTTTTTACTTCACACACACACACACACACATATA
>NC_068988.1:9329926-9333382 GCF_001194135.2 Octopus bimaculoides
ATATATATATATATATTATATATATATATATGCGAGTAAAAATAAATACAAAAAAAACGACGGGCTTCCTTCAGTTTCCGTCTACCAAATCCACTCACATGGCTCTGGTCGGCCCGAGGCTATAGTAGAAGACACTTGCCCAAGGTGCCACGCAGTGGGACTGAACCCAGAACCATGTGGTTGGTAAGGAAGCGACTTACCACACGATAACAAATCCTACCATTCCTATCGAGAAGGCTAAATCTCAACAATGTGTTGAAGGATTGGCTCAAAAGGATCTAAATCTTTTAATCCAATCTCTTGTCGCCTCCATAAACTCAACTTTTTAGTGGGAAGATAACCCTGTTTTTTAATGGCAATTTTTTAATGGAGGTGAGATAACGAAAAAGTACCCCTTAATATAGAATCCCCTTATTCTCAGCTGTAATATTTTGCAGTTCTATATTTGAGTGATGAGGAATTATGTACATTATTTACATTATTTACATTTGACGGATGTTTGTCCTCATCTTGTTTGTTGTTAACACAACGTTTCGGCTTAAATACCCTCCAGCCTTATGGCGTAGTGGTTAAGAGCGCGGGCTACTAACCCCAAGATTCCGAGTTCGATTCTAGGCATTGACCTAAATAATAATAGTAATAATAATAATAACATCGAAAAATACCGTAGGAATGAGAACCCAGGTTCGAAATTTCCCCAAGACACCTGATGAAGGCTGGAGGGTATATCAGCCGAAACGTTGAGTTAACAACAAACAAGAGGAGGACAAATATCCATCAAAGGTAAATAACGTACGTAATATTTTAGTTTTCTAATCTTTTAACCACACAAAGTTTGAAGTTTTCTTCATCAAATTAATCAACTCTACTCCCGTTGCTACGATATATATTGTCTTTAATACTTGATGATTATCATAGCAACCCTACCGTCTGAACTTGTTAAACTTCTTTTAACCACACTAATTTCATTCATTTTATGAGGCCTTCTGTCGCAGAAATTTCATTCCGACAACAAACATAATATCTTCTATTTCGAGGTAACTGTAAAACAGAAAGCAGAAAAAAAAAAGGCAGACAAACAGTAAAAGACAACCGAAAGCAGGTGGATATGTTGCGTTTGTTTTTTGTTGTTGTTTTAATTTTTTCTGAAACTATAATAATTGCCATAAGTTAAGTTTTAAAAGATAACTTAGTTACAGAGTTTATTTCAAGTTGAAAAAGGAAAATGATGTCGCATTTTACGCCAGCTATTTTTCTTGTAATTCAATACACAAGAGAATTAGAATTGATAGCCGTCAGAAAAGAACTAATACGATTAGAATAAACAAAGATGTATTGACCTGAAGTTTATATTATTCACATGTGTGTTTATACAGGATTTCAAACACCATTACAAATCTTTGCACAAAATTATAGCGTGTTTATATAATGCACAGCATTCCGTCCTCTGACTATTACACACGGCTAATTAACTTAATTACATACGTCGTATACTATTTCCTTTGGTTAATGATAAGCTGAAAGTTTGAAGTCACTATCAACCATTTCCAGCCCGGTAGAATCGTTAGTACTTCGGGTAAAATGTTTAGTGCCGTTTCTTCCAACGCTTTAAACCAAGTGTTCGAATCCCGCTGAGGTCGATAAAATAAAATGGCCAGACAAGAACTGAAGTCGATGTAATCAACTTACCCTCACCTTCAAATGCTGGCCTTCAGTCAAAATTAGAAAACATAATGAAATAAGGCGGTGAGCTGGCAGAATCATTAGCATGCCGGACAAAATGCCTAATGGCATTTTGTCCGTCTTTACGTTCTGAGTTCAAATTCCGTCGAGGTCGATTTTTGCCTTTCATCTCTTTACAGGTCGGTAAAATAATTGTGTGTGTGTGTGTGTGTGTGTGTGCGTGTTTGTGCGCACGCGCACACGTAGTTCCACGATATATCTCACGGATACTCTGAGATGCATCATCAGTGAGGTTTCTGGGAGTTTAGGGGTTTTCGGGTCCCGATCCTCGAGTCGACTCAGCTGGAAGTGATCGAGTCTTAATTTGCATCCCGGCAGCAGCAGCAGTAATGCGCTGGTATGCACTCTTGATGGAAAGCGCCATCTAGTTGTTTTAACGGCAGCTTTGGTGAATGAATGTATGCCTCACCCCCTGCGACTCCTTTGCTGAACCAATAACTCTAAGCGTTTTCAACACATACATCCACACACTTACATACGCACACATGCACATAAAGTTACAAATCTCTGACGATTTGACAGTAAGTCTTGATTATGCAATTTATATGTAACTAATAATCACATTATGTTAATGAAATGTACGTCTATATATATATATATTTATATATATATTTATATATATATATATAGGTGTGGCTATGTGGTTAGAACTTTGCTTCCCAACCACATGGTTCCTAGTTCAGTCTCATTGTATAGCGTCTTGGACAAGTGTCTTCCACTATAACCTCGATTTTGGTAGACGGAAATAGAAAGTAGCTCGTCGTATACGCACACCATGGTGGTGTGCTTACGTCCTCGTAACGTAGCACTTCGGCAAAAGAGACCAATAGTATAACTACCAGGCTTGAAAAAAAAATTACTGGTGTCGATTCGTTGAACTAAAAATTCTTCAAGGTGGTGCTCCAGCATGGCCGCATTCTAATGACTGAAACAAGGAAAAGATAATACATACATACGTGCTTTAGCTTCGTTACTATGGCAACAGTCCGGACACTTATTGGTCAAACCTCGTACATACTCACACGTATTAGTTTCAATACGGTCAGCAATATTGGTCAGTGAGTTCAGGGGAAAGGTTAAATTGATTACAGCGACCCCAATGCTCAACTGGTACTTATTTTATCGACCGTAAAAGCAAAGTTAACCCATGCGGAACTTGAACCCAGAACGTAAAGACGTGCTAACGATTCTGCCAGCTCGCCGCCCTATAATATTCTCTCACATAATCAGCAGACATTTTGAACGCAAACGGATACAAGCACGTTGCATGCAGCTAGCTTCGAAGATACTATCATGCAAAACTGACCTTTAGGTAAAACTTTCAATTTTTTGCTAAAAGAGTAGTTATTCCATTAACCATTTTAGAAAATGCAAGCAGAATATTCTAGACGGAATCTGTCCCATCTACCCCCAACGGCACCTTCTCTTTCTCTTTCATTGCGAGAAAAGCGTAAAGTAATACAAATTTGATCAAGACTGTAGATTTACGAGTTCGATTTCGAACGAAATGGTGAAATTTAAGGTTTAGGTAATACACGCACGCACACACGCACATACTCACGCACACTCACTCACCCACACAAAAACACACACATACACACATACAGGATCCTTTCAGTTTCCGTCGACCAAATGCACTAAGAAGGCTTTGGTTGGCCCAAGGGTAGAGTAGAAGACTTTTGCTCAAAGTTCCACGCAGTGGGACTGAACCCC
>NC_068988.1:9335154-9338943 GCF_001194135.2 Octopus bimaculoides
GGCGTGAACGATCAGATCACAGAATACCGGAAATATAAGTTCTGCTGGGCCGAACATATTACAAGACTCACAGACAACAGGTAGACCGTTGCATTGGCCTAGTTGTATCCAACAGATTGGAAAGGACCATTCTGAAGGCCTGCACAACGATGGGGAGATGATTTATTTTTACCACACAGCCACGCCTGTACCTATATACCTATATATCTATATACATATGTTCGTGTGTGTAAGTGTTGTGTGTGTGTGTGTGTGTGTGTGTGTGTTGTGTGTTTATGTGTGTGTAGTGTGTGTGTAGTGTGTGTGTGTGTGTATATATATAAGGTATATACACACACACCGTTATTTACAGTAATAATTGCCGTTATTTACAGTAATAATAAGGTGGCTCGCAAGTTCACAACTTTACAGTCACAATATAAAGTAATTTAAGATTAGATAGGGCATATAATACCACTTGCTAATATCAGAGCCGTTGCTCGGAAAACCACCATAAAAATTACGATAAAGATACACACGACCAATGCAACGAACACTTCAGAAATAGGCTCACCCTTGCTTGGAATACATGGATAAATTATACATATTTCAATACCATTTGACTTCACGTTTTGCATGACAAATATGCCTTGCGATCTTCAGTTGAAAACAGTATTTAACATCTATTTCTAAAATATTCACACCCACACATATATCTATGGAACTCGTTTCATTATATTAAATTTCTTTTTTGTTTCTTCAATTTCCTTCCATAGTTTATGTTCTTTAACTTATGTACACATATATGAAAGCACATATATGCAACAAGCAGAATAACGTTTAGTTAAGCAAGCCTCGAACCATTCACCTATCACATACGAAACAACACTTATCTCTAATGCCATAAAGCTGATTTCTTTTCAGGACTTGATTCAAATCACGGCAATTGACGTATTTTTGTTTCAGATTCGTGCTTTTAATGTCTGAAACTATTCAGGAACATTTTTATTAATTTTGTTTGGTAAATAAATACGTCTTTTCTTTTTCTTTTTTTTTTCCCCCCACAGAGTCCATCTTTATCGCAATACGACTCACCATGATACGATAATATATGCCACAAAATCTGTGTTAAATATTCATAGATTACGAATAGATTTATAAATGTGAATGATGGAATATGCTGTCGTTGCTGATTAAGACCGAAGACTAAATATTCCACCAAAATTCTGTAAATGCTTTAGCTTGTTATTTGAAAGTTGATGACCAGCAGAAAAAAACATTTCTTTATCATATTCCCAATTGCTACGCACCCCACCCCACCTCGCTTGTATATATCACCATGTAGTTTGGTCTGTATTCTTCTCTCTCTCTCTCTCTCTCTCTCTCTCTTTCTGTCTCACATACTCTCTCTACCTCATTCTTTCTCCTTCTCTCTCTCTGTCTCTCTTTCTCTCACACATACTCTCATTTTTTCTCTCTCAAGCTCTTTCTTTCTCTGTCTGTCTGTCTGTTTCAGTCCCTCTTTCTCTCACACATATTCTCTCCCTTTCTCTCTCCCTCCCTCTCGCTTTCCCTCTCTCTCCTCTCTCTCTCTCCCTCTTTCCCTCTCCTTCATTCTCTCTCTGTCTCTTTCTCCCAAACATACTCTCTTTATTTTTCTCTCTCTTTCTCTGTCTGTCTGTATGTCTCAGTCTCTCTCTCTCACACATACTCTCTCTTTCTCTCTCCCTCACCCTCTCTCCTTCTCTCTCTCCTCTCTCCACCTATTTCCCCTATCTCTCTCCTCTCTCTCCCTCTTTCACTCTCTCTTCTCTCTCTCTTTCTTTCTCTCTCTCTCCCTCACTCTCTCTGTCCCTCACTCTCTCTCCTCTGTCTCTCTCTGTCTCTCTCTGTCTCTCTCAGTCTCTCTTTCTCTCACATACACTCTCTTTCTCTCTCTCTCCCTCACTGTCTCTCCTTCTCTCTCTCCACCTATTTCTTCCTATCTCTCTCCTCCTCCTCCTCCTCTCTCTCCACCTATTTCTTCCTATCTCTCTCCTCCTCCTCCTCCTCCTCCTCCTCTCTCTCCCCCTCTCTCCAACCTTGGTTAAATAACAGTGTAGAATGATCCGAATGTTGTATGGAATGAGAATCTTTTATCTTTTCCTTGTTTCAGCCATTAGGCTGCGGCCATGCTGGAGCACTGCTCGGAAGACTTTTTAGTCAAATGAACCGACGCCAGTACGTTTTTATTTTAAAGCCTGGTATTTATCCTACACTCTCTTTTGCCGAACCGCTAAGTTACGGGGACGTAATCACACTAGCACCGGCCGACAAACACGCACCTACACACACACACACACATGCTCGCATACACGGTAGGCGTCTTTCGGCTTCCGTCTACCAAAACCAGTCACAGCTTGTAGAAGCCCAAGGGGTCACGCCTTTGAAGTGAGACCGAACACACGTGGTTTTTCCAGGTTTTCACTTTCCGAAAGAAATTGTCTGTGACTGGATCTGGAGAACGATGGACTCCACCAGGTCGAAAACCACCCCAATTATGCCGTTACTCTCCAATGTTGTCCCCAACAATTCCATCAAATAATTGAAGTCCCATGGTACGACATGGCATTTCATATCATTTAAACCGATCCAGTTTTAGCTTCAAATTTTTGTACAACGCCTGCAATTTTAAAGGAGTAGGGCAAGTCGGTTACATCAACTCTGGTCTTTGACTGGTACTTATTTTATCGACCTCGAGAGGATGGGCTGCTAAGTCGACCTCGGCGGAATTTGAACTCAGAACGTGAAGACGGTCGAAATATTGGTTTCAAATTTTGGCACAAGGCCAGCAATACCGCTAAGCATTTCGGCCGGCGTGCTAACAATTCTGCCAACTCGCCGCCTTTAAAAATAATAATAATAATAATCCTTTTTGCTAAAGGCACAAGGCCTGAAATTTGTGAGGAGGGAGCTAGTTAATTACTTCGATTTCCAGTACTCTGCTGGTACTTAATCTATTATCCCTGATGGGATGAAAGGCAAAGTCGGCCTCGGCGGAATTTGAACTGACGAAACGCCGCTGAGCATATCGCCCGGCGCGCTAACGATTCTGCCAGCTCACCGCCTTACTATAATAGAAAGGCAAAGTTGACCTTTTGTGGTGGGGTTTGATCTCAGAACACTAGGCTAACAGAAATAGCGTTAGGTACTTTGTCCAGCGTGCTAACGTTTCTGTCAGCTCAACGCCTCGGACCGATCCACTTATAAGAACGTATATAACAATAGCTCTCACTAAATCTAAATTATCTCTTTGAAATTCCTCTAACCATTTCGATTGTTCCATTTTGTTCTGATCTGTTTTATGTTGTATTTTTTTTTTCTGTTTTGTGTTGTTACACTAGCATCTTTATACATTATAGACTGTATTTTTGATTAAGTTATTCGTTTTTATTAATTGCATGATAAAAATATCGATGTTAATCTCATCAAATATACTCGCCATTGTTGTTACGTCTTATCTCTTTTTTACTTCGTCCATTTCTTACAGACTTAACCAGGAATTGCAACCCACTTTGATTATTCTCTTGTACATCTTCTTTACTCTTTCAACTGATCTTATCAAAAGATATGAAAAGAAAAATTGTACTTTTATTGTAAAATATTTTCTTTTTACTATTTTCTGATTGATTCTTACAATGATAATCTTTATTTTTTTTTTTCACATTTCTTCTTTTTTCTGCTGTAAATATGTTTTTCGCTATTTATCCTCTTTCCCCAAATTAAAAAAAAAATATTTATTTGTATGTATGTATGTATGTATGTATGTAC
>NC_068988.1:9341358-9342190 GCF_001194135.2 Octopus bimaculoides
CATACATACACGCACACATACATACATACAAACACATATATACGTACATGCACACATACATACATACACGCATACATACCTACATACATACAACCATACAAACATACATGCATACATACACATATAATGTCATGGCTATGTGGTAAGAAATTTGGGTTTCCAACCACATGGTTCCAGGTTCAGTCCCCACTGCATTGCAACTCTGTCAAGTCTCTTCTACTATTGCCACGGCCCAACGAAAGTCTTGTGAGTCTATTTGGCAGACGGAAACTGAAAGAAGCCCTTCGTATACTTATATATATATACATTTCTGTGTGTGCGCCTTTGGGCTGAAACACATAAAAAAATAAAGGAATTCACATCGCATAAATGATTGTTCTGTCTTGGGTCATATCTCTGGAAGCTATAAGACAATAACACATCAATGTTGGATTGAAAAAGTCGAAGGCTGACCGTGGGCTCCTTCAAATTTCCATATCCAGAAGGTTTCTTTCCAACTCAATATTTGCGTGCTGTCTAAAGCGGCGAGCTGGCAGAATCGTTAGCACGCCGGGCGAAATGCTTAGCGCTATTTCGTCCGTCTTTACGTTCTGACTTCAAATTCCGCCGAAGTCGACTTTGCCTTTCATCCTTTCGGGGTCGATTAAATAAGTACCAGTTTACGCACTGGGGTCGATATAATCGACTTAATCCATTTGTCTGTCCTTGTTTGTCCCCTCTGTGTGTAGCCCCTTGTGGGCAGTAAAGAAATAAGAAACGTTAGCACGCCGAGCGAAATGCTTAGCGGTATTTCGTCTGTCTTTACGTTCCGAGTTCAAATTCCGCCGAAGAT
>NC_068988.1:9342213-9343330 GCF_001194135.2 Octopus bimaculoides
GACCGTGGGCTCCTTCAAATTTCCATATCCAGAAGGTTTCTTTCCAACTCAAAATTTGCGTGCTGTCTAAAGCGGCGAGCTGGCAGAATCGTTAGCACGCCGGGCGAAATGCTTAGCGCTATTTCGTCCGTCTTTACGTTCTGACTTCAAATTCCGCCGAAGTCGACTTTGCCTTTCATCCTTTCGGGGTCGATTAAATAAGTACCAGTTTACGCACTGGGGTCGATATAATCGACTTAATCCATTTGTCTGTCCTTGTTTGTCCCCTCTGTGTGTAGCCCCTTGTGGGCAGTAAAGAAATAAGAAACGTTAGCACGCCGAGCGAAATGCTTAGCGGTATTTCGTCTGTCTTTACGTTCCGAGTTCAAATTCCGCCGAAGATGACTTTGCCTTTCGTCCTGTCGGGGTCGATAAATTAAGTACCAGTTGCGTACTTGGGTCGATCTAATCGACTCCCTACTTCCCAAAAAATTTCGGGCCTTGTACCTGGAGTAGAAAAGAATATTTGCGTGTTGTTATCTATAGCATTGTGAATTTGTTCCTCAAGAGCCAACGTTTAAAAACAAAATATTTCGCGTTTTCTCGAATGTCTTATAAAGTATTCATGACGTCTAGAAAGTAAACATAAATTTGAACGCTGGCTAACTCTAACATTAATCATATTCAGGATAATTAGATGTTAATAAAGGAATTATTAAGAAGACTATATAAATAAATGTCACTACGTAGAATAAAGTACACAACAGGAAAATATTTAAGTGCTATACTCTCGGAGCATTGACGATTTAACGCCATTTTGATGTTATAGACAAGTAGTTGATTCTATAAATATTTAAAGGAATGGTGCTATAGCTTATATGTACGTACCTGTGTTTGTATGTATGTATGTATGGTACGCACGTGCACATACACACTCACACACACAGAGACATAGATATACATATATAAACATACATGAATGAATACCTATATGGTCTTATACTTAACAAAATATAATATATAAAGCTTATATACATGCATACATACATACTTACATACACACATACATAAATGAAAGTGCATGTATACGTATCCATCCATCTATCTATCTATCTATCTATCTATCTATCTATCTATC
>NC_068988.1:9343778-9344484 GCF_001194135.2 Octopus bimaculoides
ATATATATACATATATACTTATATATACATATATATATCGGCTTATCTGTCCCTCTCTAAACACTTCTACACACGCGCACACACACATACACACACACACACACACACACACACACACACACGTGTGTATATATCATATAATGTTTGTTTTAAGAAATGACTTTTCTGGGAATTGTGCAGAAAATATAGGAAATTGATCTAATCATAAAAGTACTTTCTCCAAAATAAATGTATTCATATCTACAGCAAATCTATACTCGTTCATCTATACACACTGAATAATTATACACTCGCATATACAGCCCCACCCCTCGAACACACACATATACACACACATATACAGATGCACACACGCTCAGACTTACATATAGATAGCTTTTCTATCAAAGATGTATGAGCATGTGAAACACATGTATGTATGCATATACGTATATATGTATTTACGTATGTGTGTGTATGGTGCGTAAACATTATGATTTCGAAAATCACGTTCTTTCTTGTCATTACACACACACACACACACACACACACACACACACACACACACACACACACACGATATATACATCCTCTTCTTGCTTGTCTGTCTGGCAATCTCATTCCCTATCACTTAAATAATCTTTGTATATATATCAGTAATTATCTAATTATACATACACATGAATATATACGTATATGTGTGTGTGTACATTTATATATGTGTGTG
>NC_068988.1:9344494-9346674 GCF_001194135.2 Octopus bimaculoides
GTGTGTGTGTGTATATATACATATATACATATATGCGCATATATATGTGCGTGTATGTGTGTGTACTCTTTTACTCTCTTTTACTTGTTTCAGTCATTTGACTGCCGCCATGCTGGAGCACTGCCTTTAGTCGAGCAAATCGACCCCAGGACTTATTCTTTGTAAGCCTAGTACTTATTCTATCGGTCTATTTTGCCGAACCACTAAGTTACGGGGAAGTAAACACACCAGCATCGGTTGTCAAACAATGCTGGGGGACAAACAGACATACAAACACACACATACATACATATATACAACAGGCTTCTTTCAGTTTCTGTCTATCAAATCCACTCACAAGGCTTTGGTCGACCCGAGGCTATAGTAGAAGACACATGCCCAAGGTGCCACGCAGTGGGACTGAATCCGGAGCCGTGTGGTTGGTAAGCAAGCTACTTACCACACAGCCACTCCTGCGCCTAAATATGTACATACATATACATATTTATATGCATCTGCATATAACCGACCATTAAGAACATAGTGCATTGAGAAAGAATCATTCCTGAGAGTTGTGGCTGCGTTAACGACTAACAATCCCAGCTCCTGACAAGTACCCACGTTCGCAGAGTACGTTTTCAAAGAAAGAAATACGTTCTATACCGTCATATAGCATAAGGAGAGCAATGGAGGCGCAATGGCCCAGTGGTTAGAGCAGCGGACTCGCAGTAATAGGATCGCAGTTTCGATTCCCAGACCGGGCGTTGTAAGTTTTTATTGAGCGAAAACACCTAAAGCTCCACGAGGCTCTGTCTGGGGATGGTGGCGAGCCCCGCTGTACTCTTTCACCGCAACTTTCACTCTTTTTTTCCTGTTTCTTTTGTACCTGTATTTCAAAGGGGCCAGCCTTGTCACGCTGTGTCACGCTGAATATCCCCGAGAACTACGTTAAGGGTACACGTATCTGTGGAGTATTCAGCCACTTGCACGTTAATTTCACGAGCAGGCTGTTCCCTTGATCTGGAACCCTTCACTGAAACCCTCGTCGTTGTAACTGACGGAGTGCCACTACTATAAGGAGACCACAGTTTAAACACGGGCTCAAAACATTATCAATGTTAATCCCAGAATATCAAGGAAGGCCCTTCAAGTGTCGGAGTGGGCCATCAGAACTGTGTTGCACGTGGCCTCTCGACACAAGTCATATGTACTGAGGAGGGATGAATCTATGTCTGCAAACACGGGAAAACCGTTTGATCGGTGCCGAGCGGTTATTTAAGGAGGTTAAGATCCACAAGAAAATGGCCTGCTTTGGTTCTCCTCCTTCCTACAAGATCTTGGGATTAATGCTGTTAGAGACAGCTGTTAACTCATAATTGGATGGAAAACGCAGTGGATAGACATAGGCGTCTCAGCATAACTCAGCACTTTTTCACAAATCCAGCGTAACCCAAGAAATGATATCAGAAGAATTCTGAAGGCCACAACTTTGTGACTTCAAAACTCACGAGATTTGAATCCTTTGGACAACCACATTTGAAACTGAAGGCCACAGTTGTCCAGTGATGTCCGAAGTGAATAAAGGTCATTTAGTGCATATACGTCAATAATTCCGGTTCTGTATTGAAACAGTTATCTAAGATGAAATTCCAGTCAGAATAATCTAATAAGAAAGCTTATCGAGAACAGGCGCACAAAGTCTTTTTTTTTTAATTAAAATACACTTGATTTTCACTAGATTACAATGGTTTTATTAAATTACCAAATATGATCTCAAATACATCTGGCACCTTGTACATACATGCATACATTCATACATACATTCATACATATATACATGCATGCATACATACACACATACATTACATACATAAATACATTACATATATACATACATGCATGCATGCATACACATATACATATACAAACACACTCATACACACACATATACATATGTATATGTATATATGTATGCATATGTATGTATATGTAAGGATAATTCATCTTGTACACGCTATTTTATTAGCATTATCACGTGTTTGAGAATAAAAAATTTGTTTCTGTATATATTATGCATGTATGTATGTATGTATGTATATATGTATGTATGTATGTATATGTATATATGTATATGTATATATCTCTCTCTCTCTCTCTCTCTCTCTCTCTATATATATATATATATATATATATATATATAT
>NC_068988.1:9346811-9348094 GCF_001194135.2 Octopus bimaculoides
TGTGTGTGTGTGTGTGTGTGTGTGTGTGTGTGTGTGTGTGTGTGTGTGTCTTCGATTGTCGTCCGTAGATGACGCCTTACTGGATTAGCCATTCTAATATATTTCACATAACATTAATTCAATCTCTATGACTTCAGTGAAGAAGAAAAAAACAACATTCAAGTGTAAAACTCTGATCCCCACTGGTAAATAATTCGCCGTTATTTCAGTTGTTTTTGATAAAAATGAAGTTCTTACTGACATAATATTTAGAAACGAAATTAGATTTTGTAGCTGCAAAGATTCAATTAATAATATAAAAAAAGAAAGAAAGAAATCCCCATTTAATTTCAGTTGAGAATATAAACTTCTCAGCTGGAAGTACAAGTCAGAAACTGTGGGGAAAACTGAATCGCAGATCTTCAGAGAAACCTCTTTTGTGCAAACGTCTGTGGCTTCACCTTTTTGTATTCTATGAGGGCCGGATCGCATCCAGATCATGATTCCAGGATACCCGCTCCTCTGCTGTCACATTTTGCGTTTTGACCCGCTTCTTCCGGGAGGCCAAGTACTCCAATAGAGCGTTCATTGTCAGATTGTTAACAGAAACAAAAATATTTTGGGTGTAAAGGGCCCTGGGTAGAGATAACATCTTTAGTGCCTCTCAGCTACTCTCTACCTTCCCGGTGGTGGGGGATAAGCATTACTGTTTCTCATTCACCCCTAAATGTTCTGGCTCCAAATGCCACACCCCGATACACCACCTCAGCTTGTAGGCGAAAGCACATAAGGGGGTGGTATTGACACTGTATTACAGGATGGACGGATGAGGTGCGGCAACAGCCAACGGCCAGGGCAGAGGATGACCAGCGACTAGACGTTCGTGATTGGAAGCAACGCACTCTGAACCTCATGGACTTCGGTCCGCAGTCAAAAGAGACAGCTCCACTTATAATCTCTTTTCTAAATGGAAATTTTTGAGGCTTCAGGTTAGCACCGTCCTTGAGAATTAACAGTTCAAAGTATAAAGCATGGCTGTAGCTAGGGCAATGATCGATTCATGCTAGAGACAGTATGGAACGATGCTCTGAAGGCAACTGATCGATCGAGCTAGAGTATTTTAACTGCGTCATGCGCCGCCGGACGCCGGAGTGATAAAGTCTAAACAAGTCAAAAGTATTTATCTATATCAAATACATCAGTAAAGTGACTGAGCCATTGAAGAGAAACAAAATATTCATCTCAAGAAATAATCTACAATTTCCACGAAACACAATACCCCATAAACAAAAAAAAAAAAAAAA
>NC_068988.1:9348104-9350020 GCF_001194135.2 Octopus bimaculoides
AAAAAAAAAAAAAAAAAAACGAAAATACCACAAATGATAGAATTATGTAAAAATTGACGTATTTTATTTATTTTCAGCATTCCAATCTTTTGGAAGTATTTCAGTTGAGAAATTCCAGATGGCTCACAGATGCACTGTCATTATCATATGATTTGTCTATTATACATTGAAAGTCAGTCTTCTTTTCACAAGTAGCAGTTTTCCTAAATGTTGAAGAATATTATTTCTTTTACTCGGCTCCGGGACAGAGATAAACCGAAACAAACTTTTGCCAATATCGATGAAGTCTGTTTTGTATTTGATGAGGAAATCTGCATCAAAGAGAAACAATAAAATATAACTAATTCGCAAACAATAAGAAGACACCTGAAGATGCACAATTTGTCTCGGGGAAAAATTTGTATTCGTCTCCTGCGCATTTGGAGAATACACTCATTCTACAAAAATAGAAGTTATATTTTAATAATTTGCGCTGGCGTGTCTACGTGTGATTTGCAATCACGTGGTCTTGAGTTCAGTTCTTGATTTATACTATACTCCCGGCTTGACCAATGCCTTGTAGACGATATTGGGAGACAAAAACTGAGGAAATATTTCGTATATATATGTGCGTGTATATGTGTGTGTGTGTGTGTGTATGTGTGTGATGTGTATGTGTGTGTGTGTGTATTTTTGTGCTTATATTTGTACCCACCACTTCTCTACAATTAACTTAGCAGTTAAGCAAAAGAAAAGCGAAAGAATATGTATGATACAAGACTTTAAAATAAATACCAGGGTGGCCTTTTTTGACTATGCTTTTGAAGGTGGTGCCCCAGTATGGCCGCAGTCTAATGGCCGAAGCAAGAAAAAGATAAAAAAAACTAAATGATAAGACATTCGGTTTTCGAAATAAAAGCACCAACAAGATAAAAGCACCAACAATAACTATACATACTTCGAAAGAATTTTGGTGGAATGAAAGCAGTTGCTCAGGAGATATCAACATATCGTTGGAGGTTAGTGGGAAAGAAGACATCTATGTCGAACTGATGTGAAATTTGTAGTTACATCATCATCAGGACTCTAACTTTAGGTTTCTGCTAATAATTATTGGAGCAGCTAAGTGACTAATTGTCTCAGAATTAATCTTGAGAAAATGGGATTCACCAAACCAGAAAGAACAGAGCTAAGCAGTAGATTACAGATACAAACTATCAAAGGAATTGTCAAAATATGTAAAACATTCGTAAAGGCCTGGTTGAAGGCCCGATCTTCCGAGTTTTTTTGTTTTTTTTACAAGGCTTAAAAAACTGAAGGACAGCTGCAATAAGTGCGTGAATCTGAGAGGGGAATATGTTGAATAAAATCATAATTCACTGACCCTACTATATTTTTTTTTACCCAAAGTCAGGAAATTTTCAGTACCCCACCACCTATATATAATTGTACGCAAAAAAAGAAAAAAAGAGGATGGAGACGAGCTTATATTAAAGTTCCTACGAGCGTTGCACCATTACCAATGTTTTGTGTTGCATGTTTCAAAAGTATATTGATGCTCAGCCACAACAGATCGCCCAGGAAACAAGTTTATTGTATCAGGTTGCGGATAATTATGGCCGAAGCTGGTTGGATGACGAGGCATTTCGAAATTATTAGAGGAAAATAAAGAGAAAGCAAAAGGATGAAATAGAAGTATCCTAAGTAAAAGAGAGGGAGAGAGATAGAAAGGGAGGGAGAGAGAGAGAGAGAGAGAGAGCAAGGGAGAGAGAGGGAGAGGGGAGAGAGAGATGAGGGAGAGAGAGGGGGAGAGAGGGGGAGAGGGGGGAGAGTGAGAAAACTGAATATAGAGATAAAAAAGGAACACAGAAAAAGCAAAGTACATGTATCATATGCATGCATAGACATAATATATAAATATATACCTACGTGTATAT
>NC_068988.1:9350159-9350880 GCF_001194135.2 Octopus bimaculoides
TAAACATTATGATTATATGATTAACTATGGCTAGTTTAGTTCGTTATTTTTTCTTCTTGTTTTGCCTATGTGAGTTGCGGGTGACTGCTATCTGTTGGAGTGTCAGCATTTTTAGCTGCTATTTCTGAACTTCGGTATGTGGTGAAGCAACCTGTTGCTGATCCCTTAATTTTGTTTATAAATGTATAAGAGCTTTTAAATAAGTTCCACACCGATAATGGTGCTTACATACCGAAGGGCTTGGTAAAAATTATTAATTATTAATTTATTAATAAATTAATAAATTGATAATCCTTTACCCTTTTAATTGTAATATATATATATCTGCGCGTGTGTGCGTACAACTAGGCATACAGCACTGTTTGGTATTATATAAATTCCAATGACTCTAGTTTCTATGCAAGAACAAATTCCATAAACATACACATACATACTTGCATGCATATACAAACGTATATCATAAATAAATAAATAAATAAATACATCTCTCTCTCTCTACACACACACACATAGTGTCCTATTATTTTATCTATATGCATAACGTATATGTATATCTACATATATATACACAGACACAGACACACAAACACATACACAGACGCACAGACACGGACACACATCTATCTATCTATCTATCTATCTATCTATCTATCTATCTATCTATCTATCTATCTATCTATCTATCTATATGTATGTGTGTATGTATATATATATATATATA
>NC_068988.1:9351919-9354492 GCF_001194135.2 Octopus bimaculoides
CTTACGAAGTGGTATCAAAATATTCTCGGACTACTTATGTTTAATAAAAAAAATGACCTCTTTACCTAAGTTTTAACACCATCTTCTACGAAATAGTCGCCTTGCGCAACAATAAACCGGTCCCAGCGTTCCTGCCACTTTTGGAATCCAGCCTGGAAGTCGTTTTCCGTAAGCGAGTCGAAGATCTTCTGTGAATCGCTCTGCGTCTCGACAACGGTGTTAAAACGGCGACTTTTTAGCTTTTCATTTTGGGGAGGAGACGGAAGTCTGCAGGTACTAAATCTGGCGAATGGAGCGGCTGCAGGAGTGATGCCATCTTGTTTTGGGCGAGAATTTCACGAGTGAGTAGAACTCGGTGACAGGGTGCATTGTTGTTGTGGAGAATCCAATTCTTTGCGCTCCATAGTTCCGGTCGCTTTCTCCCTCAAAACACTTCAAAATGTCGCAGTAGAACTCTCGAGTGATGGTCTGGCCCTGGCGGACGAATTCTCGATGCACAATACCAAATTTCTGGGAGTGATGCTCGTGACAGTTCTTCCAAGTCGCTCATCGTCTTCCAGCGATGTTCTTCTTCTTTTGAAACGCCTGTGCCACTCGAAACATCGCATACAGTCCACTGCATCGTCGCCGTTAGCTTGCCGAGCATGCTCAATGTCTCTGTAAGTAGACTTCCCAAGTATAACGGAAAATTTTACGCTGAATCTTTGTTCCTATCCATAACAAAATCACAGACTGCAGCATACGCTCGGCACACTACCTCATGAAAATCACTGCTAGCTCTCACTACGCACGAAACCATGTGCTGTCATCTGTTGGAGTGCTACAGAACGAATCAAGGAACATTTTGATATCACCTCTATGTCGTTATTTGACTACCACATGATATATTACAGTGCGGTACATTCCAGGGATAAGATACACATGCGGAACTCATCTTTACATAAGATTAATACACGAATAATATAACACACAGATGATAGATATCAGGTTTTAATTAGTGGGTCACAACATTTATTTCTGCGCCACACGCTGGCTGTTGTATTCTTCTGGATAGTCTGGGTAAACGAGTGAAAAGAATCCAAATAGAATTAATCGAACTCCGCCCTGACTAAACGTCTACACACGGCTGTTGCTGAACAGTTTTTAACTATATAATAATTAGAAAGAATCTTCTATTCGGTATTATAGAGAATGTTCTTCTATAATGGTTTTGAATATAAATTCAGAAACTTAAAACTAGTGTGAGGCGCAGAAACAAATGTTGTGATTCACTATTAAAGCCTGTTATTCTCCATCCCCGTGTTATATATATATATATATATATATATATATATATATATATATATATTATATAAATATCTTCTTTTACTTTTTTCAGTCATTTGACTGCGGCCATTCACACTTACTCCTTTCCTTCAAGAAATTCAATTGTACCAACCGCGTAGTTTCGATTTCACTTCAGCATGCCGTTAATCCTTTCTATGATATGCACAAGGCCTGAAATTTTGGGAAGAGACTAGTCGATTACATTAACCCCAGTGCACAACTGGTACTTAATTTATCGACCCCGAAAGGATGAAAGGTAAAGTCGACCTCGGGAGAATTTGAACTCACTTCAGTATGTCGTTAATACCATTAAGCAAAGCATGAACATCACTGCATTACATCATTGTATGTATATATATAACCAAAGAGAAAAATGCTAACAGACCCATTGATATAGAAAAAACAAAAACAAAATACTTACCTTACAGTTTCGATATTAATATCGTTAAACAATGAATGAACATCACAACATTACATTAATTGTGAAATAAATAAAATAAATTACATTATTGATTACGTATAGTCAAAAAGAAAATGATAGTAACAGCCTCTTCATTCAAACCACACAAAAACAATTTGGACCAACCTTAATAATATCAAGTAGAGCATGAACGTCACAGCATGGCCTAACCACTGAAATCAATTAAATTAATTACGTCATTGATTATGTATAGGCAGATTATGTATAGAGAAATATGTATGATTATGTGTAGCGAAAAATATATATAATAACAGGAAATAGCGACTTTGAAGACTACGTTTAATTTGTCTCGTTTGTGTTGAAATGTGTGATGTTTATTCGTGTATTATTTTGTTGTTACAAAAGATCGATATCAACAAACATAACAATAATTGTTGTTGTGCAGGCTATGTTGCTCAGATTTTCGCTTTGTAAGCAAGTAGTACCAGGACCGAGGTACGACAACCTGGGAAAATGTTTTCGGGTAAGTATGCTCTTGGTTTGACCAATTCCTCCGAAACTTAATTTTTGTTTTGAAAAAACAGTTCAGAACCTCGTCGTATATCTATGTATGTATATTTTTTTAATTCATGTATTTGTTTCAGTCATTTGACTGCGGCCATGCTGGAGCACCGCCTTTTTTAGTCGAGCAAATCGACCCCAGGACTTATTCTTTGTAAGCCTAGTACTTATTCTATCGGTTTCTCTTGCCGAACAGCTAAGTGACGGGGACGTAAACACACCAGCATCGGTTGTCAAGCGATGTTGGGGGGGACAAACACAGATA
>NC_068988.1:9354606-9357201 GCF_001194135.2 Octopus bimaculoides
TATATATATATATATATATATATATATATATATATATGTTTGTGTATCTGTGTTTGTCCCCCCAACAAATATAGCTGATATTCCTGTTGCTACTACCGCAAGCTACTCCAGCTGCGGCAACAACTGAAAGTCTCTCCTACTGCTGTTGCTATTGGTCCCACGACCCAGTAGCAGTTAGAAGGAAACGAAATACCAATGCCATGTGATTTTTGTAAGAAAAATATGTGACTTCTAGAACTGATACCATGAAAGATGAATTTATTGGTTGGTATTTGTTTATGAAGTTTGTTTCTTCGTTGACGCGTTACTGCTAAATTGTATAATTGCTGCACTGATATAAAGGGGGAAAATCGTAAAATTTACTTGTTTGTTTCCTGCACATGTATCTACATGTCACAAAGTCCTATTTGTTTGTATTGCCGTATTTTAATTTGAGATCTATGTAAATGTGTTGTCTTAAGGAGCTTATGGATTGTGCGATGTAATTTTTTCCCACTTTCTAAACGTATTTGCACAGAGTAGGTTTTCAGATGAACAGATTAAGTTATATTATATTGTAAAATGTTCCCGTGTTTGAAAATGCATTACTGATACTTGTGTCAAATTAAAACATACAACAGTAGGCTTTCTGCATTTTGTTTTACTGTTGGTTTTGTTATTATTGTATGGATTTTTGCCTGTTAGTATTTTAAAATTGATTTGGATTGTCTTTTGTTCTTTATGATGGTATGTATTTGCGGGATTTCGTTCAAGCTGAGTTCCTTTTACAGTGACGGAATGTTTTGAACTACGATGTTGTAGGCCTTATTGCCTGGGGGGATTGTAGGCGGAGGACTTGCAGTTGTTTGGGGGGGGGTTGTAGGCGGAGGACTTGCAGTTGTTTGGGGGGATTGTAGGTGGAGGACTTGCAATTCCTTTGTTTTGTTTGTCTTAGTTTTTGGATATTGAATTTCTTGGCTCGTTGTATTATCGAATAAGGATGGTCGTAATTCCTGCCAAGGAGTGTATTCTTCAGTTCTTGGAGTTTTGCATCACGTATATCTATATCGGATACTATAGTTCAAGTCCTTTGGGTTAGATTATAAGTGACATTCATTCTGCTGTGCTTCGGATGAATGGCAAACATTGTTTGGAGTCTGTAGATTTATTCTAAATGCCCGTCTCTGTTTAGTTGAGACGGGCATTCTTTGTAAGGATGTCTAAAAATGGGAGTTGGTTATGGCCATATTCCATGGTTATTTGTCGTCATCGGCATTAACTCATATCCGGGTAGTTAATCTATAGCAAATGATTGGCCCTCTTCGCCCGCATGTGTGCGAAGGGTGACGGTGCTTGAAGTGGCTATTGAGTCAAAGGGCGGTAGAGAAAAGCCGCCGGCATTTATCACAGGGGAAGACTGGCGGGGGACGAGGAAATGCGTATTCCATTGAGAAATGTTGTCTCTCTCCTTTCGAATCGATACTAGAAAACATTTGCTTAAGGTGCCGCACAGTAGGACTGAACCCGGAACCACGAGGTTGTAAAACGAGCTTTCTTAACCACGTAGCAAAACAATTCCCAATTACAATGAACAATTTTCCACTTACGACTGCCACCCCTTAAGGGAGGGGAGAGATAATTTCAAGAGATTATATATTCATTTCACAAAATTAATATACATACCCAACTTTAATTAAGAAACGAAAAAACAAGCAAACAATACGTCGTAAAAAACAACAGCAACAGTAAAACAAAAACGGAACAAGAAGTATGTTTATAGATTTTGCAGAACAATAATAATAATAATAATAATAATAATAATAATAACAACAACAACAACAACAACAATAATAATAATGATAATGAATAATAATAATAATAATAATAATAATAATAACAATAATAATAATAATAATAATAATAATAATAATAATGATAATAATAATAATAATGATAATAATAGTAATAATAATGATAATAATAATAATGATGATGATGATTTTAAGTTTCAGGTAAAACCGACCACCACCAACAGCAACAACAACAACATGAATATTCATAAACAATGCGATAACTGTTGCCAAGGAATATATACGTATATAGGAAAATTAGATCGATAATAAAAATAGTAATTTTAGATAAAATTATTTTCTGCATTATCGAAAATTATCGATAATCAACTCAATTAATAGAATCCATTCTTTCACTTTTCCTGGTTTTCGTTTTTACCACCACAACCACCACCACCACCACCACTACTACTACTACTACTACTACTACTACTACTACTACTACTGCTACTACTACTACTACTGCTACTACTACTACTACTACTACTACTAATACTACTCCTGCTACTGCTGCTGCTGCTGCCGCTGCTGCTGGTACAACTGCAAACTAGTACTACTACCATAGTACTACTACCATAGTACTACTACTAATACAACTGCAGCTACTACTACTACTACTACTACTACTACTAATAATAATAATAATAATAATAATAATAATACATCTACTGTTACCACTACCATCACCACCGCCACCACAACAACTACTGCTGCTGCTGCTACTACCACTACTGCTGCTACTACTACTACTACTTCTGCTACTACT
>NC_068988.1:9357660-9359770 GCF_001194135.2 Octopus bimaculoides
CCCACTCACACATGCGTTCCTTTACTTACACAACAATATTAAACTGACAGTTTCCTCCTCCCTTGTAGTCTCATCAACGTTGTAGTAAAGGCAATGAAACTAAATAGACGTTCGAGGGAAAATTTGATTATTGTAATAATGTTTTTTTAGTTGTTGTTATTGTGAGTGTTTTTCTGTTTTTCTGAAGAAAATATATGTAAATATGTATGCAGTGTGCATATGATTGCGTGAGTATATATATATGTGTGTGTGTGTGTGTGTGTAGCTGTGTGTGTCTGTGTGTATGTGTGTGTACAGTGTGTGTATGTATTTATATATATATACATAGTCTATAAATGTATAAAAATATAAATATAGACGTGTATATATATATATATATCTTGATGTATGTATGAGTGCGTGTGTGTGTATACATATGTATGTATATATATGTATATTTGTATGTACAAATTTGTATATTAATGTATATATGTGTGTGTGTGTGTGTGTGTGTGTACATATATCTGTGTATATATATATATGTGTGTGTGTGTTTCTGTATATTTGTACATATATATATATATATATATATATATATGCACATGTAAATAATAATAATAATAATAATAATAATAATAATAATAATAATAATAATAATAATAATAATAATATCAATAATAATAATAATAAAGGTAATAATAATAATAATGATAATGATATATGTGTGTGTACATATATATATGTGCACATGTATAATAATAATAATAATAATAATAATAATAATAATAATAATAATAATAATAATAATAATAATAATAATAATAATGATAATAATAATAATCACAACAACAACAACAACAATAATAATAATAATTTTATGCATGTATTTATGTATGTATTATCCGATTCTTCGGCAATGTTTTAATCTTGAACATGGATCGAAGTCTCTGCAGTATTAAAGCATGTAAGATGAGTCGAATTCATGGTCAATATTGGCAGCGGAATTGGTCAGGCTGACCCACAAGGCGATGTTAGCTTGGTCCACAGATTGTTGGGCCATAGAAACATATATACATACAAAACATAATGGACTCTTTTGTCGCTTCGACCAATGAGGGCTCAACAAGATACAGCAGCACAGTGAAGGTCGGTGGAAAACGACCATCACCGTCTGTGTATTGGGTGAAAGTAACATCGCCTTCCAGTAACATCGTCTATTCCAGTAACATCACCTATTCCAGTAACATCGCTTTCCTTTTCCCCGCTGCCTCTTTCCCTATTGCCAGCTACTGAAAGCATGAAGAATGTGTGATGGTGTTGGTGCCGATATCTTAGTTTGCTGCATAACCTTTACGATGAATATTATAATAGTTGGCATGAGTCTGTGAGTAACCTTCTTCAGGAGGTAATTCCATGTCGTGAAAGTTGACCCGTAGTTAGAACACCAACAGGTGCTGCTAGTCCGAATCACATGTGCACCCTCCCCACACACATATATTCGATGAATACACACATATTCAGAGACGCACCGACGCATGTACATACACGCATGTACATACACGCACACATGTACACATACATGCACGCAGGCACACGTACATGTGTGCATCCTCACACAGAACGATATTAAGACATACAAATATTAACGGTGAGCATACATATATTCTCAAACACACTAATGCACACATTCTTATACACACACGCACAGACACACACTCACACACACACAGATGCACGCACGCACACACAAATACATGCACAAACTCACACACACTCACACACACACACACACACGCGCACACACACACTCGCACACACGCACACATACACTCACAAACTCACACACAAACTCACACACACACATACATACACACACAAACTCTCACACACACATACACAAACGAACACACACGCACAAACTCTCACACACACGCACAAACTCTCACATACACATACATACACACACACACACAAACGCACACATACATACACACACACACGCACAAACTCACACAGATACATACACACAAACACGCACACACAAATTCTCTCACACACATACATACATACACACGCGCACAAACTCACACACACGCATACTTACACACACACACACACACACACACACACA
>NC_068988.1:9360021-9360981 GCF_001194135.2 Octopus bimaculoides
GCGCGGATTCAGTAACAGTTTGGAGTAGAAGAAGGCAGCCATAAGTGGTTCCTGGAGAACCGAGTTGTCTTTGATGTTTTTCATTTGGTGAAGAGCATTAATTCATCGGCTGTAACATTCGGCCGGAAGTAAGAACATTTAAGATAAGGCAATTAGCCAAGCTTTAATATAGCCTCGATTTAAAAACGTATCAATTGATAACTTAAGACGAAAAAAAGAAAGAGGAAAGAAAGTAAAAAGCAAAAGAGGTAAAACGAATAGGGGAAAAATTTCCAGTAAATTATTCCAGTAGTTTGCGATCAGGATGATAACGACAATGGCGGCGGATGAATTCTGGCCAGTAGTTGTTTTTTTTGTATGTGTCTGTGTCTGTGTGTGGTTATCTCCATAGTTTTATACTTCATAATAAAGAAGAGTCATGCAAAGCGACTAATAAATCAATCCTTGAAGTGTTATGCACCACTAACTACTTCGAGTTTTGCTGAAGTGAACACGACCAAGAAAAAGAAAAACCACATTGCGTAATAAACCATTGATTTGGTAATATCTAAACTTCTTCTTTTGGCTGTTTTGTGGAGCGTAGGATCAACGAAATAACAAATAGTCGCCATTTTGGAAAAATTTTAGTGGTATAAAGATTTAATCAGCGAATAAAGTCCACTAAGTTGTTTAAATATCATTTATGTTTTTGATTTCTGCTTTTTGGTGTCTATTTTGACAATTCTTTATGTGAGACTATTTAAAGATAACTCCATAAGGTGACACATTTGTAAGAAGATACTGCAGAAAATTTAATCAAGGGCCTACGCGTTTCTACACATCACCGGTCTCACAATGAATAAATATCTGTGGTGTCATTAAACTTGATGATAAAGCGTCTCTGCTTGTCTATCTCTTTATCTTCAACTCTTTCTCTTTACACACACACACACACACACACACACACACACACACACACAC
>NC_068988.1:9360991-9362642 GCF_001194135.2 Octopus bimaculoides
CTGTGTTAAAGTAGAATCTATTGAATTCCACTGATGAAGACAGGTGGTGTAAACAACAAATGGATGTATTAGTATAATGCTCGGGAATAGATAAAGTCTTTAACGTTTCGAGCCTACGCTCTTTAACAGAAAGGAACACAGAAAGAAACAAGGAGAGAAATAAGGAGAGAAAAAATATATATATGTGTAGTGGTCAGGGATCTATCATGGCGAATGCCGGACAGAAGTATCACACAGGAGAGTTAAGAAAAAGGGGAGATACTCATACACACACATACACACACACACACATATGCATCATATGTGACACACAATCTCAATTTTTTTTTAACCGCTTAAGTAACTTGGGAATTGTGGAAAGTAAACTTTATATTACTCGGAACTTATGAAACAAGGACTAACTAAAAATCTGAAAACATACATGGATTTTGAAGACAAACCTTTGACAATGCTTTGGACATGCAAAGGATGAATAGGCTCAATGTTGCCGTCGTATCCACTAAGAGTTTTACCTCACATCCATCCATTTAACGCTGAAGAAATTCGAAGACATATTTCTTTGTTTCAACGTAAAAAAAAAAAAAAATCGCCAACCTTTCTCTTAGGCATTTCCAAAGCTACTCACAAAAACTGCACTTTGCAACATAGTTACGCAACACTCTAGTTTCACTCTGTCTGTCTGTTTGTCTGCCAGCCTCCCCCTTTCTCTCTCTCTCTCTCTCTCTCTCTTTCTCTATCTCTGGAAGTCATTACACAAAATATCTACTTTTTTACTTCCTTTTTCTATAAATGTTACATTTATCTTCCTAGCCTCGTACCATTTCCATTAGGAAGAGTAAGTATTTCGAACCATTTTTTTTTTTCATTTTATGTTTACAAATTTAATTTCTGCTAAATGCATTCTCTTTCAACTCCTTTTACCCCAATTAGCTTATGTCATTTGGTTGATAACGAGTGATTTTGCTAGTTTCTTCCAGAAGCAGCTTTTATATAATAAGGAACAGCAAATGTTATTAGAATTCCTACAATAGGCTTTTTTTTTCCTTTTCCTTTCTTTCTTATTTTCTTCTTATCATTGAATCACATCATCAATAGATGTTTCTCCATTTTTATTGCATTTTGCCTTTTGCTGTTTGAAACTCTGCCTAGCTTCATACAAGAAATGCTATGTCAATCAAAGTAAGAACTTTTCTCTCCGATCGTTCCACGCCCGGTTAATATTCTAGCGATGCCATCGAAAAAGAAGTACATTAGGAAAAAATATCTTTCATCACCTGAAGAGCTTTCCAAAAGTATTTCTCTGTATCCTGCGTCTATCTGTTTGTGCGTTTTTAATGTCTGAGTACTTGCATGTACATGTGCATGCGATGGTCGTTCTCAAATTCTGTGTGTGTGTGTGTGTGTGTGTGTGTGTGTGTGCAGGTATAGATATGTTTGTGTTGGACCATATTAGTGTCTGTGATTTTAGTAAACAATATAATGTTGTTTTTCAGAGATATTTTATGTACAAACATGTGTACAATTGAATGGGAAACTATAATGTGTGAATGTCAATCTATGAATCTTTACGCACACGCACGCACGCACGCACGCACGCACACGCACACACACACACACACACACACACACACACACACACACACACACACAC
>NC_068988.1:9362652-9365133 GCF_001194135.2 Octopus bimaculoides
ACACACACACACACACACAGCAAAAGTGAACTCCTATATGCTAGAAATAGGTGCCGAATCACCTAACCACGAAGAATATGTTCTCAAGAAAAAAATTTCAGTGAGACACCAGACTGTAAAAGAGCAAGACAAATGAACATATACGAAATTTAAAAAAAACGATTAACCTACGTACCAATGGTTTCACCTGTTAATATTTACACAAGAAAATATCAGACAAAATGAATTTTTTTTTTTGACATTTCTTGTCTTTTTCTGTTCTGAGTTCAAATGTAACCAAGGTCGACTCTTCTTCTCATCCTTTTGGGGTCGATGAAATAAGTACTAGATGCGTACCTGGGGTCAATGGAAAATTTGAAACCATTATTGACTTTTTAAACAATTTTACGCAAGCTTCCTACTGCATCATCAGCTGCACTGTCCTTGTTTTCTTGTTGTTTCTGCAGCATTGTCTTTTGAGAATGCAGAATTATGTTTGTATGCTTCATACATTTTGTTTTGCGTTTTCTATTTTGGTTTCTGTGAAATATGTGCGAGGGTTGTGTCGCGTTATTTTGCTTTTCTGTGATGGTTTCTTTTGTTTTGTTTTTCTTTTATGTACTATTATCTTTTATATCTGGTGGTGGTGGTGGTGGTGGTGGTGGTGAGGGGTAATCACGCCAATAATAAACACACGCACTGGTCTAACATCACTTCTTTATTGTTAGTAAAATGGTTAAATATCTAGCCAACTAAGTAATCGATCATTTGTTTCATGTGGTCTTGAACCAGTACGTATGCTTATCCATTATTGGTGCAATGACCATCCCACGACATAAAATTTGTCTCAATACACGAATTCACGTCAAGAATCTTGCAAACCAAATACAAAAAGGAAGTCTATTTTTATGTTTTATCTCTTGATTTGGTCATTTGACTGTAGCCGTGCCGGGGCATAACCTTGGTTCTACAAAATATGTATTGTGCGAGCTGTGTTACTTTATCGGGTGATGTCTATATAGGGTATATGTTAAGTGGGTTTTAAAGAGAACGTACCTTAGGGTAGTTTGGTATTAAGCTGAAATTTTATAGCGTAAGTTTGCGTGTAATAGGGTCCCTTATATCACTGTGTGTGAAGTTGTAATCCTCGATAAGGTTTTCTTTTTTATTCGCGTATTTCTTTATCATTGTCACTGATACCAATTATTAGTAACACTGATTTTGACTTCAACATTCCATATTTATTTCAGATTCAAAATCCTTCCACTGTAAAAGCCTCTCAGTGCTCTTCAAGGCGACGATTAGTACCGAAGAAGAAATGTCATTTGAAAGTTCAGTGACTCTCATTTCTGTCTTTGATAATTATACCTCAAGGGCTCGTCTTGATCTCTTTGTCAGCCTGAACAAGCAAATCTCAAATTATTGATTCAGAGCGTTTTCATGTGCAACGTTTGGTGCGTGTTAATACTACTTATCCACTTTCATGTCACAGGGTTCGTTTATTTCCCAAGAGATATAGCTGTCGGTTTGATCGCCTTCATGAATATACTCGGCTATTGCAACGACTAAACAGCTAGAAATTTATGTAATGAAGCGCGTCATTGCACCATATGTATAGCCTGCACATTTTGTTAACTTCTTCTTTTATTATATTATTCTGAAGCAGTTGAACTCAGACTCAAGTCTCGATAACATAACTGTTGGGGTGAAGGGTACGTACGATCCTCTCCCCTCCGCCTAAACTACTGGTGTTGCACCTAAACCAGGAACTATAATCATTTAAAGCGGGAATCTGGCAGAATCGTCAAAGCGTTGGCGAAATTGCTTTGCTGTAATTTTTTCGGCTTTTTACGGATTGAATTGGAATCCCATTAGAGTTAATCTTGCCTCTCATCCCTTCGATAAAATATATTACCAGTCAAGTACTGGTGTGGATGGTAGGGGGTTACCCACCCGACCTCAAATCTACTGCTTTTGTACCTAAGTAAAAAAAAAAATATATTATTATTTAAAGCGGTGAAGGGCGGCGAGCTGGCATAATCGTTAGCACGTCGGGCAAAATGCTTAGTGGCATTTCGTCCGTCTTTATGCTCTGAGTTCAAATTCCGCTAAAGTCGAGTTTGCCTTTTAGCCTTTCGGGGTCGATAGAAATAAGTAACAGTCGAGCACTGGGGACGATGTAATCTACTTTGCCCATCTCCTAGTGTTCCTGGCCTTACGCCAAAATTTGAAACGGTTATTCAAAACGATAGTTGGCAAAATCGTTCCTTGTGGTTTTTCTTCTCGCTCTTTACATTTTGTGTTGAAAGTTTGCCTTTCATCTTTTCGGGGTCGATGAAATAAAGTATCAGTCAAGTACCGGGGACCGTAAAAAGCTACCCTCCTCTCTCTCCTCAAATCTACTGACCTCATACCCACGCGAGACTCAGTTATTTTATTCTTATAGTTATTTGTGACCAGTTACGGATCGTCTGCACTTGAAAATCAGATCTCCTGTTACTG
>NC_068988.1:9365168-9366188 GCF_001194135.2 Octopus bimaculoides
GACGATTTGATCCACCGTTAGTTTCTTAAGTGGAGGCGCAATGGCCCAGTGGTTAGGGCAGCGGACTCGTGGTCGTAGGATCGCGGTTTCGATTCCCAGACAGGGCGTTGTGAGTGTTTATTGAGCGAAAAACACCTAAAGCCCCATAAGGCTCCGGCAGGGGATGGTGGCGAGCCCTGCTGTACTCTTTCACCACAACTTTCTCTCACTCTTACTTCCTGTTTCTGTTGTGCCTGTAATTCAAAGGGTCAGCCTTGTCACACTGTGTCACGCTGAATATCTCCGAGAACTACGTTAAGGGTATACGTGTCTGTGGAGTGCTCAGCCACTTGCACGTTAATTCCACGAGCAGGCTGTTCCGTTGATCGGATCAACTGGAACCCTCGACGTCATAAGCGACGGAGTGCCAACAAAGTTTCTCAAACATTCTGGCTCATCTGCTCTTTGTCGAGATTAGAAAAATATAGACCATGGGGCGATTGCTTTTTGATGCCAATTCAAAACAACACCGACAGCAACACCAGCAATACCGTTATCAACACTAGTAGCAACAACCCATACTATTGGTAGTTATAAATTATAGTCAGACATACGTTTGTTGATAAAAAGAAATTTTCAGAATATGGAGAAGAAGAGACAGATGGACTGTGCAAATGAAATGAAATTCGCTTCATATAAACATCTTTAAGTTATATTGTTGTCTTACAATGAAAACGGACAGGAGTTCAGAGAAAATAAGAGCTTGTTTGTTCAGTTGTTTATCAGCAATATTTTGGCTATCTTGTGTGTCGGTTGATATATTCGTCTATGTGGTGATGAGAAAATCTGTATTGGCTTACATACCTACTCACATATACATAAATATTTAGGAAAATGTGTGTGTGCGTGCGTATGTGTGCGTGCGCGTGTGTGTGTGTGAGAGCACGTATGTATGTATGTACATATATACATACAGATGGATATATATATATATATATATATATATATGTATATGCATACATACAGACGTATATATATATA
>NC_068988.1:9366426-9368208 GCF_001194135.2 Octopus bimaculoides
TATATAACTTTGATAATTTTGATAACTTTGATAGGTTTCGGCCATGTCTAACTCAATAGCACCACCTGATGAAGTCTTTTAGTCATATGTGGGACACTATGGCCCACTCTAACAAAGAGTTATTATTGTTGGAGACATCTGGGTGCAGGAGGTTGGTCCGGGATTTTTTGAAGAAATTTGTCCAGTGAACATTTGAATTTTATGGGATCCGTTTCCGTTTTGACGTATTTTGATATGGTATTAAAGAGAGCTGGACCGGTTGAGGTAAAGTAATTGTGACGTACTGTTGCTATGTGTACCAAGTTCAATTTTTGTAGTGGGCGGATAGCACGGGGGTCAAGTCTTGGATGGATTTTAAAATTGATGCCAACATCAATTTGTGCAATATTGACGGAATATTTACCACATCACGCAAATGATGTAGTGGCACACATGCATTTATCTATATACTTGTATGCTTTTATAGCCGAGTGGCTAAAAAGTTCGCCTTGCAACCTTGATGTCCCGACTTCAATCTCATTTTGTGACACACCACAACACGCCAACAACAGGATTTCTATTCAGTTGCTTATTATGCTAGAAACATAAGCCGATGGAATGGGCAGGAAAGGAACGTCCTTGTTCTGTACGATGTGGGTATATATGAAGTTAAACCACAGTGACAACATCGACATCAGTAGAAAAAAAGAAAAGAAAACAGCAGCCATTACAATAACGAAAAAGAAATACATCTGTTGCGAGAAGGACAGCAACAAAAAATAACAGAAAAACAACAAAAATAACAACAACAAGGGTAACAACAACAACAGCAGTAATGAAAACAGTATTAACAACGATAAAAACAACAAAACAACGATAACAAAAACAAAAACAAAAACGACAAGTGTGAGAATACGACAACAAAAATCAGAAATTTTCTATAGCGAATCTGAAACGTTTGAATAAGTTTAGATATATCGAATATAATTTAAATGATTAAAAAATAAACAGGTAAAAAAATATAACCAAGAAAAACCTTGTTTATGATTATTTAATGTCCACTATGTTAGACAAAAATAACCACTTACTAAAAATATATGTCCAACACAAAGCTTTTGTCGTGATTGCAAATATTTCATTGATTTCAATACCAAAACGAAGAATAATAACATTCGACCCCCTTAAGCAGACACAAGTTAATCCATTAGAATAAATATTGCTTCTCTGGTTTCTTAAATTTCTTTTTCCCGCGAGCAGACATAAAAAAAAAATATTTTTCATAGTTGAATATTATTTGTAAATTCCGATAACAATTAAACGAGAGAGTTTTGTAAAATTACTTAAAGTATGTTCTTGGGGGTTTATGATAGAATAAATAAAAGGATGCAATTTAGATCACTTCATTTATTCATTTACTTACTTACTACTACTACTACTACTACTACTACTACTACTACTACTACTACTACTACTACTACTACTGTTGTTGTTGTTGTTTGTCTAAGGCATATATTTTAAGGACGAAGGTGGAGGCAGAAGAATTTGTACTTGTGCATTTTATCTGCAGAAAGCGTGTATGAATGTACACACGCATACATACACGTAGGGACAGACACACGCTCAAACGCGAACATAAACGTATGCATATATATATTTGTGTGTGTGTGCGTGTGTGTGTGTGTGTGTGTGTGCACGTGCGGAAGTGTTCATATGCCTAGCTACCTTCTTTGATATCCCGGTATCTCTCTCCCGTTATATATATGAATATATATATATATATACATATATATATATATATATATA
>NC_068988.1:9368848-9369777 GCF_001194135.2 Octopus bimaculoides
CAACATCCACCCCTAGGGGTCAGCCACATTTAAGTGGCAATATACTTCACTTTATCGTGCAGTTACTGTTAATACCTAATTTAGAGAATTAACATTGCTTATATATATATATATATATATATATATATATATATACTGTGTACACACACACACACAAATATATGTATATGCAGTTTGTGCGTGTGTATGTGTGTATGTGTGTGTGTGCGTATGTGTAATGTATTGTTCCGTGATAGTAAAATCAACACCGTAGATAAATTTAGGAAACAGCTTGCCTCTACCCTCAGTCAGTTAGGTCATAAAATCACAGTCGCTACTAATCTATCTAAAGTCGGTTTTCTAGATGTTTCCCTCGACTTCAGCTCCTCCTCTTATAAACCTTACCATAAGCCCAACGAGAAACTTTGCTATATACACAATGAGTCTGGCCACCCAAAATGTAGCTAACATTAGTAACAGAGTATCTAACCTCTAACCTCCTCGGAATCTGAACTTAGAACACCAAGACGAACAAAATGCCGTTTAGCATTTGATCCGTTATGTTAACTATTCTACTAGCTCTCGATACTTTATTAATAATTAATAAATGTTTATGGAGATTTAACATTCTTCGTGTTTTCGAATGGTTAAAATGTTTCTTCACGCTTACATTGATTTAATTTCAAACTTACAAATGGATTTTTGTATGCGTGTGTATGTCTCTGTGTCAATATGTATCTGTGCATTTTATATACATGTGTGTGTGTGTGTGTGTGCGTGTGTGTGTGTGGTATATCAATATATATGCACCATCATGTATCTGAGTACGTATGTGTGTGAGTCTGCGTGTCCTCATGTATCTGTATATGTATGTATGTATGTGTATGTCTGTGTACTTCATCTGGTAGCTATCGATCTATCTATCTTTCTGTCTGTCTGTCTGTCTGTCT
>NC_068988.1:9370161-9371002 GCF_001194135.2 Octopus bimaculoides
ACACATATATATATCTTTCAATCTATCTATCTATCTATCTATCTATCTATCTATCTATATGTGTGTGTGTGTGTGATGGTGTATCAATGTAGGTATTTAGATATGTATATGTGTGCATCATCGAGCTATGCGTGAGTGAGTGCGCACGCGCGTGCACGCGTGTGTATATGTGTGCGTAAATGACTGTGCCTAATTGTGGTACCAGTTTCAAACACACACACACACATATATATATATATACTTAGACGATTTAAACCAGCGATCCTTTACTCCATTCACAACCTTGTGTATATGAATCGTTATATTCAACGATTTTACTGATATTTCCCTTCATTTTCTAATCTATATTGTCGACCAATTTGGAATTCAAAAATAAATTAAAGAACGAATCTAAAATTAGAGTGGTTCCGTTGTCTTCATTGGCTTTCCAATACCATTCTCTGAAGAAAGTCTGAAAATGGTGTCTTAGAAAAGATATCACAATAGATTTTTTTATCTCACAATCTACGTTCTAAAAAGAGTCAAGATCAAAAATATATTATGTATGTTATACACCCAAACGTAGGAGCGTATATACATACATGCATGAATAGATACATATGTATACACACACACATACACACACACATATACACACACGCACTTATATATATGTTTATGCATACACACAAACATATGTATGTGTATCGCGTGTGCGTATGCGCATTCGCACTTCAAGTGACATACTCCATTTAACAGCTAGTTACAAACTAGTATAGCCACTGGCAAATAAGTATGTATATATATATATATGTGTATATATATATATATATATGTATATATATATATATATGTATATATA
>NC_068988.1:9371103-9375440 GCF_001194135.2 Octopus bimaculoides
CACACACACACACACACACACACACACACACACACACACACACACACACATATATACATAAATATACGTGCATATACATATGTATATACATATACATAGATATACACGCACACACGATGTTCGTGCATGCGCTTATGTGTGTGTGTGTGTGTGTGTGCGTGCGTGTATCTATACAAACGTATCTCTTGTGTCATACGCTTTCTGTAATATGAGTTTGTCTTTAATTAGCCCTAGGTTACTCTGGTGGTCGAAGATATCGGGACTGTGTCTCTTATATGATTCGTGGTCGTCAGGGATGTATGTTTTGAGTATCAGATGTGATAAATAGGACAGGTAAGTAAAGTAAAGTAGGTGATCTAAGTAAAGAAAAAGAGAGCGAGAGAGAGAGAGAGAGAGAGAAAAGGGAGAAATTCCGGAACCACCAGTACGTTTCAAAACGGGATTTATTAAGTGGCTTCACCATGAATTATCCGTTATGAATGCCATGGCCTTAATGAAAATGGGTGGACGAACGAGGACTAAAATCGAACGTGAATTCAAATGACTGCAAGTTCCTTCCTAACTTCATTGACAATCAGCGAATGTTGAAAATTAATATTTTGTCGAGTAATATGATTGATAAATTGTATAAACCGGGGGACCAACATGCCTGATCTTATTTAATCACAACTTCCGTTCATTCTAAGTCCTTCAAAATTCGTCGTGCTTGAATTTTCATTGACGAGTCTACAAGCAGTGGAGGTCAATTCAATCGACCACATTCCTCATTTCGCGACGCGTACCCGTCTATCGATTCCAGAAAACAATATATTATTCCACTCCAAAGGTCCGTTCTCTCCTTGTATTTCACTGTCTTTCTCTACATGTTTATACTCTCCCATTATTATTATTATTATTATTATTATTATTATTATTATTATTATTATTATTATTATTATTGTTATCCCATCTTTTAGTCTTTATTTCTAGTCTTTTCCATGATCGTTGCACCTTTTCTCACTTCTTCAATGTCACATTTTCATTCCTTAATTTAATATAACAATATACGAACATTGTTTTATTAAATATTCCTCGATTGAATTAATTAATTCATATAGTTTGTCGTCTGTTACGTGATTCTCCCGCCAGTTCTTTCTAAAAATCTGTCTCTCTTTCTCACTTTTTCTCTCTCTTTCTCATATCTAGCTGTCTCCCCCTTTCTCTCTCATTCTCTCTCCTTCCTCCAAACTTTCTACCCCCCTCTCTATTGCACTTCACCCCCCTTTCTCTCTCTGTATATAATTATTATGGTTGCATATTTGTCTCTTATTTTCTATTATATTCCTAACAAATTGTTGTTTCAGTGTCTGCAGGTCCTGCTCTGCATCACTCACTCACTCACTCACTCACTCAGTCTCTCTTTCACTTACTCTCTCTTTCCTTGTCTCTTTAACCTCCTTCTTTCACTCCCTCACTTCGTCTCTGCTTCCCCCTCCTTCATCTGTTGCTTCCCTCGGTCTCACAATGTCGTCTGCACTATCGTCTGCATTCCCACTCATTCACAGTCTCTGCCAATCCCCCTTCCCTATCGGAGTCCATTCTCGCACCCACTCTCTCTCTCTCTCTCTATCTCTGCCTCACCCCCTCTCTCTCTGTCTCATCTCTTTTTCCCTAACTCCCTCTCCATCCCCATATCTTTATAACATTACCATCCTCCTTCTCGTCCTCAGCCTCCCGTATAAACCACTGCTTAGTCATCTCCTTGCGTTGTATTTGCGACGTGTCTCACTACCTCAGACCCCGCCACACACAAACACACACACACACACACACGTGCGCGCAATCGTGTACCGAATTATACACCTACGCCTTTACACACACGCGCTTACTCAGACACGAACTCGACAAATGCATTCATAAAACCCGCATCGTATAGACTCAACATTAACTCCATTACAAACATGTAAAACACTTGCAGCAGTAGCAGCATCTGGCCTTGTCCTGGTTTATTAATGCTTAAAATAAATACAATTTTACAAGTAAGCTACAAAAATATACAGAAATTGCTTTGAAAAGAGGCCAACGATGTTTATATGGTTGCCCTTGGAATGGTGATTAAATCGTATTTGTTGCATTAAAGCATCCAAGCATTATATTTGTGACAGCCAACCGTGGTCGGCATCTTGGGGCATATATACAAACATAATACATACATACATACATACATACATACATACATACATACATACATACATACAATATCGACATTTTCTTGGTTGTCTTGGAAACGTCTGGACCACTCGTACATGTGTCGGAAGGCTAATCCGTCGCAGGGTTACCTATGTACAGCCGAACGAACTGGAGCAACATGAAATGACGTGTTTTGCTCATGAATACGACGCGCCTCCGGGAATCGAACTCATGATGCAGCGATTGTGAGTGCAACACGCCTAACCACTGGACCACCACGCACCTTCCTACACACACACAAACACATATTTATCTGAGAAATTATACTTTTTAATAGCGAATTCAAGAAAAAGATGTCCTCCCCAGACCTATCCCGAAACATTTACTTTCAGGTAAAAATCGACTAAACATAAATAAAATGATAAATAATGAAAAGTTTAAAAATATAGAAACCAAGGAACAGATAGTATAAAATGTCTACGTTGATTAGATTACGAAAATCGATAGTTTCTGGTGGACACGAAAATCAATAGTTTCTGGTGGACACAAAAATCGATTGTCTCTGGTGGACACGAAGTGAAATATCCAAACGTAGAGCCACTTGGATGATTACAGCTGACTTGAGAAAGATATTATTTCACACACTGTTCGGTTATATTCTTGATAATTTACAAGCGAAGTGGCTGATAGCGACCTCCAAGTTTCGGCTTGTTGGACCTCGTCAGATTCTAATATTAAGAAACGCTGCTAAAATGTATTGAGAAATCTTTCAATTTAATATCTGTTTATCCTTGTATTTTTTTTCTTTTACTTGTTTCAGCCATTTGACTGTGGCCATGCTAAGGCATCCACCGCATTGAGGAATTTGTAGTCGAATGAATGGACCCCGGTACAATTCAAAGTCAAACCGTGAGCAAGCGAAGCACATACGTTGAGTATGTGTGGGCGATAATACACACACAGACAGACACACACAGACATACACAGACACACACATACACAGGCGCAGACACAGGCGTGGCTGTGTGTAAGAAGCTTGCTTTCTAACCACATGGTTCCGGGTTCAGTCTCACTGTGTGGCACCTTGGGCAAGTGTCTCCTACTATAGCGTCGAACCGACCAAAGCCTTGCAGCGGGAAATATAGTGTCTTGTTCAAGAACACTACACGCAGCCCGGTCCAGGATTCGAACTCACAACCTCGACGCTCTAACCACTGAGCCATGCACCTTCATTGGTCTATGTAGGCTTTGTATAACCATAAATAAAAATGACAGTTATCAGTTGAGCTACGAAAACACCTTTCGAAGAATTTGGATAGCACGATTACTAGCAAATTTTCGGCTGTAGTGTTTGAAGCGAAAAATATTGTAGCATATCATACCATTTGTGACGTCATCACCGTTGTTCTATTTATTGACTTGAAATTAGATAGCAATAGATTTGGATTCATTCTATGCCTACAAGTCGACATCAGTTCTGTATTTCTGTTTATTAACAGTCTGGAAAGTGGTTACACGATGCAAGATTTTTCTTTTGCCATCAAATAGTGTTTTCCATGTAAAGGTTCCATTCCGAAAATGTATGTATGTTGGGATAGTCATCTCTTGAAACAATTTACTATTATTCCAATGAAAGCCAGAGTGCTAGCGACTTTATTTCCAGCTGCAACCGTTTGATACGCCGTACAGTTACTCACGAACCGGTAAAGCAAGGGATACGACGCAGTGATTCGGCAATTGCAGGTCACCGACTTTTGCGATGCGAATTTTATCTATTTACTTATTCATTTATTTTTGAAGAATTCTGTGGTTATGTAAAGGAATGATTTTTATAATAGAAAGGCTAGTGGGGACACACACACACATACACATGCATGTGTCTGAGTATATATGAATATATACATACACATACACACATGTATGGAGTACGATGATCTAAAATTTTCCTTATATGCAAAGCAATCATACGCTGATCTATATGGTCACATACATCCATACATAGAGAAGCACACACACAGACACACACACTCACACACACACACACACACACACACACACACACACACACACACACAAAGGTACATAAATTCATGTATACACATACATATATACAAAGATACATGTATAAACACATATAGATGTGGGAGTGTACTTGAATTTGTACGTAT
>NC_068988.1:9375964-9376456 GCF_001194135.2 Octopus bimaculoides
CATATGCATATATATACATACATATACATATATATATATATATATATATATATATATATAGCCATGGTTGATTGAGTCAATGAAATGTGACGTAATTGGCAGTGACCTAATACAGATTCTGTGGCAGCTTCCAAACTTCTGGAACTGAAATAATATGGTTCCAAGCTCTGTTAGTGTTTTTCTCTTTGAAGTCTTGCGTAGGGATAATTGCATTTATTAAGGTTCATTTAGACTTCCAGCCTTGCTTTTGTACACAGAGGCAGGCATTCATTTGTTGATATATGAATATGTAGATATATGTATAGGTGTATATATATGTGTGTATATATGCGTATGTATATATATGTATATATATACAAGTGCTCCCATATACGCCCGTATATATGCATATATGTAGACATATGTATATGTATGTGTACATGTATATATATATATGTATATGGACATATATATATATATATATATATATATATATATATATATATATATATA
>NC_068988.1:9376466-9376803 GCF_001194135.2 Octopus bimaculoides
AGAGAGAGAGAGAGAGAAAGAGAGAGAGAGAGAGGACGGGGAGAAAGAGTGTCCGACAGACTGACAGACAGACAGGCTGAAAGCACTATGCAAAATTGTTGCTTCGTCCAAGCATGATAAAAGCTCCCACCATTAGATACAGATTCCTTATCATGCTTGATAAGACACTGGGAAACTATCTACCGGAAAGTGTTAATATTCTGCAAACCATATCTACTAGATATTAAGGCAACACGTATACATCCATCCATCCATTCATCCATCCATACATATATATATACATAGGCATGCATATATGTATATATATATATATATATATATATATATATATATATAT
>NC_068988.1:9377701-9379968 GCF_001194135.2 Octopus bimaculoides
GTGTGTGTGTGTGTGCTTGTGCGCGGGCGCGTTTTGCAACAGCAATATGGTAAGAAATGAGAACCGCAGCAGCATGAAAATATACCGAGAACTTTGTAGGAGTTAAGCTTTATCATTGAAATTTATTCCGGTTTTATTCTCTCAGGAATAATACAATTTGAAGAAATAGTTATGTAATATACAATAATACTGAATGCTCAAAACAAATGTGTGAACATCCCTACTGACAAGAGAAAGCAATGGAATAACTTAGAATGATACCTGTGTGACTCTTAGATGTTGTGACTCTTAGATGTTGTGACTCTTAGATGTTGTGACTCTTAGATGTTGTGACTCTTAGATGTTGTGACTCTTAGATGTTGTGACTCTTAGATGTCGAATTTTGGGACCATCTTAAAACATTGAATCTTTATTCTGTCCATCGCTACATCATTTGCACAATGTGGAGAAATACCACCAACATTACCCAAACGATTTTAACATCAGATTCGGAATTCATCCTCGGCTGGAGCCACGTGCCATGCACCTCTGCATAATTCATGCTCACATCACATAAATACACCGCAATACAGTTGCTTTTCCTCAGGTCTCACTCTCTTTGACATTATCCCAAAACAAACCAAAGAAAGAGGTTCCATCACCTCCAAATGAAACCAGGACAAATTTCTTCACATTTGACTTGGGCCTTTTACAGGTTTGGAATGAAGTTAATATTTCACACCTGAAACTTGATCTATTACAAGTTGAAAGGAATTTACATATCACGCCTAACCAGGGTCTCATTCTTGTCGAAAGAGTGGGGTCTTATATTTCACATCTGACTTGGGTTTATTACACGTTCAAAGTCGCTTACATTTCACATCTGCACTGGGGTTATTACCAATTCAAATAGAACCTAGATTGCACACCTAATCTGGGCATGATTTGAAGCGTATATTTTAAATCTATTCTGAATCTATTAGCAGTGAAAATGGGGCCTATACGTCACATTTAGTTCGGACCTATTAACCAGCTTTAAACGGACCTAAATACGAACTTAACATGAAACGCATAAACTTCAGCGTATGATTTTTACCGATGTAGACAGCAACACACTTTTTTCCATTTCTGTTTTACACAATTAAAAAGCAATGTTCAAAACCTAAACTGACTTCCAAAGACATTCCTGATATAAAAGAAATGAAAGAAACGGTAAGAAGAGAAAAAATATATAACTTTAGATATTTAGCATCGTACAAAGAATGGTAAACTTAACGAGAAAGAATATATGAATGAATTCAAAGTTGAGGTTGCACAATTAATCCTTCGCCATTCATCTGTGATTTTATTTTATCTATTCCTCTATTATTCGAGATTATTGGCGTCTCGTTTTGTGGATGGCGACATAAGCTTAGCTGCTGAGTAACGATGTGTCTTTTATATCGAAAGATGAAGACAAAATATTCTTTGATCACCTCCTTTTATAACATGAGCTCTACCGAACCAGAACTCGTCGATGTTGTTTTTGTTGTTGTCGGAGTTCTACTAAACAATAACAACAGCAACATCAACAACATCATCATCATTAACAACAACAACAAAGGAAATTAATTTTAATATACACCTTTTATTTTTGCTTGTTTGTCAATGAAAACAATTGTTTTTCAACACTTAAATTGTTATTATTATTATTATTATTATTATTATTATTATTATTATTATTATTATTATTATTATTATTTCTAGTAGTGGTAGTAGTAGTAATAGCAACAGCAGCAGCAGCAGCAGCAGTAGTAGTAGTAGTAGTAGTAGTAGTAGTAGTAGTACCATTACTGTTGTTGTCGTTGTTGTTGGCGTTTTTAATTGTCGTCTAAGGTTCCATTTAATATTCCTGATTTGGTCAGTCAACATGGAAAGATATTTCAGTTTGATAACGGAAGTCACGATGGTTGCCGATAGCTTAAAGTGTTGCTGTTGCTAGAGCCGGGTCTGCCGCTGCTACTGTGGCCGCCGCTGCTGCCGCTGCCGTTGCTGTGGTTGATAATGATTATGATGACGATGATAGTGAATATCACAAACTACAATGATGACGGTAACAGCGATAACGATTGCAACGACGACGATGATGATGATGATGATGATGATGATGATGATGATGATGATGATGATGAGGATGATGGTGACGATGATGATGATGATGATGATGATGATGATGATGATGACGACGACGACGACGACGATGATGATGGTGATGATGATGATGATGATGATGATGATGATGATGATGA
>NC_068988.1:9382056-9385308 GCF_001194135.2 Octopus bimaculoides
TATATATATACATATATACATATATATACATACACACACATACACATATATATATGTATAACACATACACACATATACGCATGTATATTTATCTCTACACACACACACATTTAAACGATTGCATTAAGTTATTGGAATATCATTGTTGAAGTCACTCGGGTGCTTTTGTCCAAAACACCAATTATTCTAATAATCTCCAAGCGTCGTCTCGTTTGTGTCATCTCTTTGTAAGAAATGACTGGCAGTAACAATAACAATAATAATAATAATAATAATAATAATAATAATAATAATTATAATAATAATAATAATAATAATAATAGTAATTCACTAGAACAAAACTGTATAAGTTCTTAAACATTCACTAGAACAAAACTGTACAAATTCTTAAACATTCACTAGAACAAAACTGTACAAATCCAAATATATGGTACCCTAGGCATAACACCTACATGAACTTCTAACTTGTTGTCTCTTGAGGTCTCTGGGTGAGACTTGGATCCAATTTGTACAAATGCAAAACAAAAGTCAAACATAAAATGATAATAATAATAGCTTGGGAAGTTAAGCAGTTGTGGTCGCTGAAAAAGGTGGTAGTAGTACCAATAATTGTCGGAGCCCTGGGGACAGTGAGCAAAAATCTTGAGAAGTACGTGGAACAAATAGGGGAAGCAATCAAAGAAAAACAGCCAGGCTTGGCAAATCGTAAAGGGATCGTGTTTCGCCATGACAACGCTAGACCACACACGCCTTTGCTAACTCGTGAAAAATTATTGGCGCTTGGTTGGGAAGTGGTGTTACATCCACCATATGGCCCTGACCCTGCACCATCAGATTACCATTTATTTCGAAGTTTGCGAAATTCTTTGAATGTTAAAACTTTCAATAATGATGATGACCTGAAATCGTACTTGCTTCAGTTTTTGGCTAATAAGGACCAGAAGTTTTATGAGCACGGAATCATGACGTTGCCAGAAAGATGGCAAAAGGTCATCGAACAAAATGGAGAATGTATAATTGACTAAATTTCATTCTTTGTATGAAAAGAAATGAGTTTTATTTCACACTAAAAAACCGAAATTACTTTGTCGCCAACCCAATATTTGTCCCTTGCGAAAAACAATCTTCTTCCAGTGGAACAAGAAAGGTGCCGGAAAGGATCCAAGAGTAATGAGGATCATTTTGTAATCGACAAGGTCGTAATGAAGAAATGCTAACGGCATAGAAAGAAAAACTTTACGATTTGCCAATTCTGACTGTTTTTCTTTGATCGACTTTGCCTTTCACCTCCTCGGGGTCGATAAAATAAGTACCACTTGAATACTGGGGTCGGTGTAATCGACTCATCCCCTCCCCTAAAATTGCTGCCCTTGAGGCAAAAATTTGATACCATTACAATTATCATTCTTATTATTAAGTGGTGCTAGTTAGTAGCAGTAGTAGTAGTAGTAGTAGTAGTAGTAGTAGTAGTAGTAGTAGTAGCAACAGTAGCAGTAGTAGTAGTAGCAGTAGTAGTAGTAGTAGTAGTAGTAGTAGTAGTAGTAGTAGTAGTAGTAACTATAACTACTGAGATTAGTCATAGTAGTTGCTCCAGTCCACTCAGGTGGGAAAAATGAGTTGTACCCATAATTCAACCTTGGTAGATTCTTTGCCACCCTGAATCTCCTTGAGAACAACGTTTAGGGTAAGCGTGTCTGCGGAATACTCAGCCACTTGCACGTTAATTTCCGCGAGCAGATCGGATCAACTGGAACGCTCATCGTCGTAACCGACGGAGTGCCAGCAAATTTTATTTATTTATTTATTTATTAACTTATTTTGTTGGACGCTTTAACGATTCCACCAGCCGTTCGTCATTAAACTGTAGCGACATCTAGTTTCAGAACCGAACACTAAATATAAAGTACATCGTTGTTACCGACGGAGTGCTAACAAATTTTATTTATTTATTTATTAACTTATATTGTTGGACGCTTTAACGATTCCACCAGCCGTTTGTCATTAAACTGTAGCGACATCTAGTTTCAGAACCGAACACTAAATATAAAGTAATATCGAATCACGCCATGATTTTTATTTGCTCACTTCCATAAAGTTGGAATTATATACTAAGCTCTCCATGGCGGCCCCGACTCAGAAATTATAATGCGCTCACATAGAAGCTGTTGGTCTCAGCTAGTAACAAATGTCAATTAACATTCAAGATTTTATTTATATCAGTCTTATGTTGTAGCTTCTTTTTTTTTTTTTACCTTTCCCCTTTATCTTTTCTTCTTCAGATTACACAACAATTGCTCTCTTACATCTATTATTAGTCGCTATTATCTATGCACCATTAGCTTCTGAAAATAGCCATAGATTTATTTATTAAAACAATGGAGAATATTAGGTTGGTTTTTAGATCAGTGTTCAGCAAGTGTCTGGCACTTCCATAACATGTAACCATCATAGGAGCGAGCGAGCTACTGAGAAAAACAGACAGATAGATAAATAAACAGATAGATAGATAGATAGATAGATAGAGAAGGAGAAAGGGGAGAGAAAGATACGGAGATAGATAGCCAGAGATGGAGAAAGGAATAAAGAGAAGGAACGATAAAGTGTGAGGTGATGCCGTGTTTAAGAATTTTCTTGGTGTACTTTTTCGACAGGTGTTTCTTTGTTCTGAGCTGCTAGAGTCTGTAACCGCAGCTGCTTCGAAAATATATTTTGGGGCATTGTATTGAGTTTCTGGTTACTTAAACTTGTTATGTCAGCTGCTTCGAATTATTTTGAGCATTTTTGCTACAGATATTCACAGGATTCCGAATAGGAAATTAATAAAACACAAGGAAAAGAGGTGTGGCGGAGATGCGAAAAGAAAAAGAAAAAGAGAATCAGAAAAGTGGTGAGACTGAATAATTTAATACACTTCATATCTACTGCTTCGTGGATGAGTTTTAAGTGAAATACAAATGATGCTATGTATATATTGTATAGTTTTAGAGAGATAGAGAGAGGGGGAGAGAGAAAGAGAGAAAGAGGTACACAGATACACAGGTAGTTTGCTACAAATATATAATTAGATATATATATATATATACAGTCTGACAGTCAAACAGGCAGACGGAAAACAGACAGAGAGATAGAGAGAGAGAGAAAGAGAGAGAGAAAGAAACAGACGGACAGGGAGACAGGGAAACAGAGAGAGACAGAGATAATTTATAGATAAGCATGTAGATGGACATATGCAGACAAACTTATATATATATA
>NC_068988.1:9385587-9390538 GCF_001194135.2 Octopus bimaculoides
TATTTATTTATAGATAGATAGATAGATAGATAGATAGATAGATAATGTGATAATTTATTATTCATTATTAGATACTCGTTAGTCTTGCTGGGTTGAATTATGAATAACTAACTTTTGTAATTTGTAATAAGAAAAAAATAATGTAATTGGATTTAGTAAAACAATTACAAGGCAATTTTGGAAATACTGCGTAAACGGAGCAGAGAAAAAACACAAATCAAATGAAGATCAACAGCATACACTCAGACATCCATCCAGACCCCACCATGTGTAAATCATTTAATGGACATAGTATAAAGATACGAGCTACTAATAGTTGCTTGTTTTGGAAATACGGTCAAAGCAGGTTTTTATAACACGCTTTTGTCTCCAAGCAATCCATAAACTCTGAGCACACGGTCTACCCAATTTGCAAATTGGGTCAGCAATGGTCTTCCTCGGTCACGAGTGGACGACCATTATCATCATGTACGTACGTATATATCCATGCATGTGTGTATATATATAAAGAGAGAGAGAGAGAGAGAGAGAGAGAGAGAGAGAGAGAGATAGACAAAGAGAGCGATAGATGGATATAATAATTGATATAGTCGGCAGCAAGCAATATGTACCACAAAGGAAAACTATAATTGTCATTAAATATGACTGAAGGTGTTAGAAACACCTACATAGCTAGAAATAAGAGCTAAACCCTCTAATGCTGCAGTCAAAGCATATAATTGTATACATACGTACTGACAGGGGCTGTAACGGTTCGAAAAGAAGCGTTCGAGGTATCTCCAGGCTGATCGGTCAGTTTCGGCTTTTTCACTGTGGCCTCTTCGAAACTAAACAAAAAAATAAAATAAAATAAAGACAAACGACTGCACAAAAGAGAGACAAGTTTTGATAAAATAGTGAATTAATTTGATGCTTGAAAGGAAGGGAGTTAGTAAAGTATAGAAGTGAGATGGAGAAGTTCTTAAGAAAAAAAAAAAAAAAAAAAGGAAAACGGTGAAGTGTTTACCTCGTATTTCGATATTTCGGACTGAAAATCACGTGTCATGAAATAAAAAAATAAAAAATTAAAAAAAAAACAGAAAAAGAAAACTGACTAGCTCAGTCTGCACAGAATAAAAAAAACAAAAACTAATCAATTATATTTCAAATGCTAAAATCGTGGAAGAGAACCTGCAGCATTTTCGAATCGGTTGTGTTACGTCAGTTAATCAAGCAAGCGACAAAGCTTCGAACGTATCTCTTATTGAGAGACAGATTGTATAATAAAGAGAATCTAGCTTTTTGAGTCATCATGATACTCGCCCATTGCGGATAACCCACTCCATCTAAATCACATTGCTTTATGAAGAAGCAAAGCCCTTGTGATCTTAAACGGTTTACAACAGCTTATCTTCCTTTTGGGGAACCTGACCTATTTTCAAACATGTTGAGTGTTCTCAACCTCTTACCAATCTTCTGGCACAACGGTTATTCAATTGTCGCAGTATCTCTCTTTCCATGTGACCGATGCCAGTACCGCCTGACAGGCACCCGTGCCGGTGGCACGTAAAAAGCATCATTCGAGCGTGGTCGATGCCAGTGCCGCCTGACTGGCTCCCATGCCGGTGGCACGTAAAAGTACTAAATTAGAGATCCACAAGACTATTTTAAGGGTGCCTGAAAAATTTTTGCTTTAGATGTATGTATTGGTATGCATTGGAAGAACCAGTTAAGTTTCTTTCTCTAACGTTTAACATTGTTCAACCTACACAAGTTAAGGTGTGAAAAAGAAAAGAGGAATTTGGAAAGAAGTTTCTATAAAACTAATTCTTAATCATTAAATGGTTATGGGGATTCACCAAAATAAATTTGTAATCAAAGGAGTCCAGAGGTCAAAAATTGTTGAGAAACCCTGGGCTAGACGGAGAACGTGGCAAACCAGGTGGAGTCTCTGCTACAGTCTCCTGCAGTGGTCGTGACTTGGCTCGTATTAAAATCTCTTCATTTGTGACACGGTCCCGCCGGTTGACCCCACAGGGTCTTTATGAAGCATTTTCGATGGAATGCGTTTAGTTTTGTGTCTCGCTGGCATAGATTACAATAGGCAGAACGATGGAGTTATACAGACGAAATTTCAAATGTTTGAGGTCGTCCAGATGGAACGCAATAGCTGGAACGCTGCGGCCATCTTGCCAATCCTGCATTCTCTGTCTAGTTCCACATCACCAGAGTTGCTTAGAACGCTGCCGAGATAGTTATTCTAGACATAAGAAATATTCCACTACATTGAGTACAAGAGACAAAAGAAAGAAAATGTCTGGAAGGAATATTAGAGACGGTTTAAATTAATTCTTAAAACTAAGCTAAATGCCAAAAATAATGTAAATATCTATTAATACTTTGAATGTTTCATAGATTACTGCTGAAAATATTCTTAACTGAATGGCGAGTGGATTAGCAAGATGAGGTAGAAAGACAATGAATTAATGACTGTATTTAGAATATACCACCGTAAATCCGACACAGAAAGATTACAATAAACACACATAGACACACATAGACACGCACGAAAACGAACACGCACGCACACAAACACACACACACACACACACACACACACACACACACACACACACACACACACACACACACACACGCAGAGTGAAAGTTCTTGTGTATATTGGTTTCAAACTTTGGCACATGGCCAGCAATTTCGAGAGAGGGGATAAGATAAGTTGATTACATCGGCCCCATTCCTCCAATGGTATTTTATCGACCCCAAGACGGTGAGCTGGCAGAATCGTTAGCACGTCTGGCAAAATGCTTAGCGGTAGTTCGCCCTTCGCTACGTTCTGAGTTCAAATTCCGTCAAGGTCGACTTTGCTTTTCATCCATTCGGCGTCGATAAATTAAGTACCATTAAAACACTGAGGTCGATGTAATCGATTGCCCCATTCCCCCAAATTTCAGGAATTGAACTTTTTCTATCTACCGTTGAAATATCAAAATATTACGACTCTAGTCTATCACCATATTAAAAGCTGGCGTTTTCCAATGAAAACAGACATTTGAAGCTTCGTTACTAAATTTTCTGGAGGCGCAATGGCCCAGTGGTTAGGGCAGGGGACTCGCGGTCTTAGGATCGCGGTTTCGATTCCCAGACCGAGCGTTGTGAGTGTTTATTGAGCGAAAAACACCTAAAGCTCCACGAGGCTCCGGCAGGGGATGGTAGCGAACCCTGTTGTACTCTTTCACCACAACTTTCTCTCACTCTTACTTCCTGTTTCTGTTGTGCCTGTAATTCAAAGGGTCAGCCTTGTCACACTGTGTCACGCTGAATATCTCCGAGAACTACGTTAAGGGTACACGTGTCTGTGGAGTGCTCAGCCACTTGCACGTTAATTTCACGAGCAGGCTGTTCCGTTGATCGGATCAACTGGTACCCTCGTCGTCGTAAGCGACGGAGTGCCAGCAACTAGATTTTCTATAGTTCCAAGCAACGAAAATTCAATTCCCATTCCGTCACTCCCATTCTTTTATCAAAATTATTACCTAACTTCATTCTTCTATTCTATAAGTCTACCTCTACCCAGCTCTGTTCCTCTTTCCTTCTCTATACCCCTACCTCGCCTTACTGTCTCTCTCTCTCTCTCTCTCTCTCTCTCTCTCTCTCTCTCTCTCTCTCTCTTCCTTTGCACTCTATATTTTTTCTTTTCTTCACTTCCCCATCTTCTCTCACACCATCACGTTCATGACTCTCCTTCCTCGACATTCACTCTTTTAGAGCTCTCCAATACGAAGACAGAAAAAGATCTGACGAGTAGACTCATGGTGAGTTTATCCTCCTCAAGAAAGTGCTTACTTATAAGGTTAAGTCTGCTGAAGGCTTTTGCAGTACTTCAGTTACGACGCTTGCTCCACCACCACCGTCGTCAGGAACATCAACATTTCTCCCCCCTCCCCTTCCTCTCTCTCTCTCTCTCTCTCTTAATTGACACGAAGTTGAAGAATTGTTAAACGTTTGCTTCAAATACCGAAAGATTTCATTTTTACCAATTCCGGAGCGTGACTACTTATCGAGATGTCATATCGACATCACTTCATCGTGTTCCTGACAACGTCTTCTTCTTCTTCTTCTTCTTCTTCTTCTTCTTCTTCTTCTTCTTCTTCTTCTTCTTCTCCTTATTATTATTATTATTATTATTATTATTATTATTATTATTATTATTATTGTTGTTGTTGTTGTTGTTGTTGTTGTTATTATCATCATTATTATTATTATTATTATTAATTTTATTATTATTATTATTATTATTGTTGTTATTATTATTATTATTATTGTTATTATTATTATTATTATTATTGTTATTATTATTATTGTTGTTATTATTATTATTATTATTTATTATTATTATTATTATTATTATTATTATTGTTCTTGTTATTATTATTATCATCATCATCATCATTATTATTATTATTGGTGGTGGTAGTAGTAGTAGTGGAGTTGGTGGTGGTTATAGTAGTGTCCTTCTTCCTAAGAAGCAGAGAAAGATGAAGAAACAGAAGGGAACAGAACCGAAATCTCGTTTGTGCCATTACCGAAAGAAAATTCCACGATTTTCTTTCCTATTTCCTTTTCTCATGATGGCTGCAACGAGAGACGAGATAACAAACAAATAAATAAATAGAAGAAATAAATAAATAAAGAAAGAAAGAAAGAAAGAAAGAAATAGAAGAAATAAATAATAATAAACAAAAACTAGAGCCCTCCAAATACGTAAAGTTTAACAATCTGCCTAAAACCAAATAATGATAATAATAATAATAATAATAATAATAATAATAATAATAATAATAATAATAATAATAATAAAAATCATGCCTCCTCATTGATATGACTGTCCCAATCGATATAAACGTATCTGTCAAGACCTACCAAAAACTGAGCAAATATAAAGATCTTGAAATA
>NC_068988.1:9394321-9395487 GCF_001194135.2 Octopus bimaculoides
ACACACACACACACACACACACACACACATATATATATATATATATATATATATGCATTTATATGTGTGTGCGTTTGCGTGCATGTGTGCATGTATGTACGTGTGCTTTTATGTGTGAATGTGTACATGGAACGAGCCCCCCCCCACACACAGATGAATACATAAATCTGCAATATGGACAGTAAGACAAATGAAATATTAACCACCATTGGCAACTTCCATATCAACATTGACATTAACGGGTCCTATTGCACACAGAGTTCAGGGGAGACAGGGAGCCTAGCGTAGCGAACAGCCTGAGAGTGCGTCATCGCATCTATCAGACAATTTCTAGACAGTATGGCGGAAATAGAAACACCGGACAAAAGGAAGTAGTTCTTAATAAGAGAGAACTAGAGAGTGAGAGAGAAAGAGAGACGGGAGAGAGAGAGAGAGAAAGAGACGAGAGAGATGAATGAGAAAGGAAAGGAAGCTTCTCCTTGAATACCATAAATTCGGACATGCGTGTTAAGATCTAAGTGTCATTGTGTTGATTTACTTAAATATAAATTTGGATTTGGAAGAGAAAGTCCCCTTATATCGTTACATATTTACGCATGGTTACACGTTCTGAAAATGTTAAGATGACAATCACGTGATTTAGGAAATATCACATATCAGAGTCCAAAGAAATATACGTTGCAGTTCATCCAGAAAGATATGCGCATGTGCAGGCCCATCCGCTTAGCCCTGAAGTTTACCTCACAATCAGTCACGTGGTTTCGTGTTCGGCTTTTATTTTTCGAATTTCTAACCGAAGATTAGATGGTGGTGACGGTCGTGGTGGCGGTGGTGAGTGGTGGGAGTGATGGTGGGAGTGATGGTGATGATGGTGGTTCCTTGCCTAGAAACGAAACTCATTGAAATTTAATAAACATCACTGACCAAGAAGTACATGTATGTATGTATGTATGTATGTATGTATGTATGTATGTATGTATGTATGTGTGTATGTATGTATGTATATATGCATATGTGTACGTAGCTATGAATACGTATATATATATATGTGTGTGTGTGCCTGTGTATATATATTTCTATATATATATATATGTATGTGTATATATTTGTATATATATATATGTGTGTGTGTGTGTGTGTGTGTGTGTATGTGTGTGTGTGTGTGT
>NC_068988.1:9396579-9399439 GCF_001194135.2 Octopus bimaculoides
TATATATATATATATATATGTGTGTGTGTGTGTGTGTGTGTGTGTGTGTGTGTGTGTATGTATGTATGCACACGCAAACATACATACATACTTACCGATATACATACATAAATAGGTGCATTGATGGAAATACGCAGATATAGACATGGGTGAATATGGCCATTAGAACAAAGAAATAGTAAAGGTTACAATAGAAACACACAATTATCCAGTAGTAAAGATGAAAAGTGGGAAATTTAATGGTTGGAGCCCAGCGTGGCTTGTAGATCGAGAGAGTCCTATTCCAATAATTTGGGTTAAAAATGATCAATTAATTTTAAAATTCTCACGGCCACATGACTGAAACAAGTAATAGATTATAAAACAGAATGATATGAGACTTTTGGCATAGTAGCCCTGTTGTCTATTTCCGCTTTAATTTCGGATTTAGGATTCTCGTGAATTATAGTTCTTTTGCCTTTCGTAGTTGATCATTTTCTTTTTATTTTGGAAAAAGGAGATAAACAATTCAAAGTATGCAATTTTGAGGGGAGGGGCAAGTTGAATCTCGTATTTGTTTTCTCGAGCCTGAAAGGACGAAAGGCAAGGTTGACGGAGAGACTGTACGTAGGAGAAAATCAACTAGCTGGTCTTTTCTGGTGGACTTTTGAACCAGGACCCATGGATAACTTTCTAGAGTTTCATGGCTTGGCAATACTACCAGAATGGCGATTGGACATTATCCGGTCGCGATAAACTCTATAGGTACGATTCCATAATATACAGGCGCAGGAGTGGCTGTGTGGCAAGTAGCTTGCTTACCAACTACATGGTTCCGGGTTCAGTCCCACTGCGTGGCACCTTGGGCAAGTGTCTTCTACTATAGCCTCGGGCCGACCAAAGCCTTGTGAGTGGATTTAGCAGACGGAAACTGAAAGAAGCTCGTCGTATATATGTATATGTATATATATGTGTGTTTGTGTATCTGTGTTTGTCCCCCCCCCCCCAGCATCGCTTGACAACCGATGCTGGTGTGTTTACGTCCCCGTAACTTAGCGGTTTGGCAAAAGAGACCGATAGAATAAGTACTAGGCTTACAACGAATAAGTCCTGTGGTCGATTTGCTCGACTAAAGGCGGTGCTCCAGCATGGCCACAGTCAAATGACTGAAACAAGTAAAAGAGTAAAAGAGTCATATATTCAACCGAGCCTGCCCGAGTAATATCGAACAGCTGCTGTTACGTGGAGGTCGAATATGGCTATCAGCTAAGTTCATCGTGAAGATCGTCCTACCGCCTTTCTTTGTTCGTGATGGTCAAGCAGTTTTTATTTATTTGCTGGCCCCAGCGAAAGACGTTGTATAGGGAACCAGAGCGAAATGTCTGAAGACTGACATTTTCCTCTTTGGCCAAACCCTCGTCAACTTTTTCAAGTGCTGCCTTGAAGAAAATTTGTTGGAAAGTGACTGACGGTACCGAATAATGTCTGAATAACAGACCAACTCTGAGCATGTAATTTTAGATCGAAGAGGAACAACAACAAGAAGGTTCTTGCTTGAGTGGACAGGGCGACTGTTTTTGTACGAGGTTTCACGCATAACCCTCGGCAGTCACCCTCATTTGAAGAATTACTCATTGTTAAAATTTACTGTTTCTGTTCCTCTTTCTATCCGCTTCTTCATTTCATTCCACGCTGTATCGTTCTCTACCGTTCCCAAAATTTTCGTGAACACTTAGTGGTTAATAAATAAAACACTATTATTATGAAGAAAAAAAAATTCCTTGATATCTGCTGTATTTACACATCATTCACCCGAGGTAGATAACAAATATAATGCTCTTATGACATTTGATGATAGCGAAAATTGACAGAACAGAAGAAAAAAAAGTCTTCTGAATAGAAAACAATTATAAAAGGTGCGTATTTGAGTGCTCAGTAAATAATTCTTTAGATCTATGGAATTTACGGTGATTTACGCAAAATCTGCCAATTAGGGTTATTATTTGATATTTCTTTTAAGCATGGTTAGCCTGGTATTATGTCTATGAATTTTTCTGTTTCTTTCTTTATTACTTCGAGTGTCTCTTTGGTACCAAGCATAGCAGTGGTTTTCATGATTCCACATTCTAATAATCTCCATACGTAGGTTTTTGTTTTTCTTTAATTTTATTGTTCTTTGACTGCGACATTATTGTCCGTGGGGACAACCATATCAATTAGGAAACAAGTTTCATCTCTATGATTTGCCTTGATGGTTTTATCGCTATAAATTTTAAAATCCCAGAGAATGCTGAAATGGCCAACCTCAGTGGCAGGTTGGGGAAAGCGTTCAGACTAGTTTTGACTCGTTTCTTTCTCATAATGCTTATAGATTTTCAAATAAATATATACCGCCTTATTTGCTCGTGTCTATTATCATTGTCATTATCCTCATCCTCGATATCATTATTATTATTATTCAGTGACAGAGCAGTTCCTGCCATCAAAGTGACACTGGGGTAAAATATACGAAGTCCATTATACCCATCATGACTACCCGTCTGATAAGGGTACACTATGCAATATATCACAACCATATGTGCATGACATGACGATCTCATATCAAGATAAACAGTACTTAACCTTATAGGTGGGGCCCAGTTAGAATTTTCTTCAGGTCGAGTAGCCCATCCCGCTCAAAAGGTCCTTCAATAAAGGTTGTCTGAGGATGAGAACCACTGTCTGGCACTATTATTATTATTATTATTATTATTATTATTATTATTGAGTGAGAGAGCAGTGCATGGCATCAAAGTGACACTGGGGTAAAATATACGAAGCCCATTATACCCATTATTATTATTATTATTATTATTATTATTATTATTATTATTATTATTAT
>NC_068988.1:9402821-9403237 GCF_001194135.2 Octopus bimaculoides
CACCACCACCACCACCACCACCACCACCACCACCCACATAAGGATCATAACCACTGCCGTCATCTTCAGAATGTGTTATGAGGAGGATTTATCGCCATCGCAACGCTTTCATCACCACCGTCATCACCATCTTTCTCGTCGTCATCATCATCATCATCATCATCATCATCATCATCATCATCATCATCATCATCAACAACAACAACATTATCCTCATCCTCATCTTCATTATCGCTATGCTTCTCTTGCTACTTCTCCTCCTCCTCCTCCTCCTCCTTTTCTTTCTAGTTCTTTTCCTCTTCCTTCTCGTCCTCCATATCATCATCATCATCGTCAACTTCATCCTCACTGACATCTACCAGGCATTTAGCCACAGTCGCAGTTGTCAAAGCATCAGTGCTGTTCTGATGTTGTTG
>NC_068988.1:9403803-9409136 GCF_001194135.2 Octopus bimaculoides
AACCAGAAAGGAGAAAGCTGATTCGAAGACTACAGATCGAATCCATCACTGGAAGTGTAAAAATCTGTAAAACTTTCCAGAAGTTTATCATTTAAATATATATGAGTATGTCTAGATAAGCAACTATATGCATGAGAATACATACATAAAACACACAAATCTGCATATAGATAGATAGATAGATAGATAGATAGATAGATAGATAGACAGATAGATAGATAGATACATACATACATACATACATACATACATACATACATACATACATAATAGAAAAATACGCTGTTGCTGATGTTGAAATTCCAGCGAAAGAGCCTTGGGTCTAGGTTAGAAACCGGTTCTTTGTCTATTGGCAAGAAATTTTGAAATAAAACTAAACAAGAGCCCTCAGAGAGCATAAACTTCTGCCAAGGCAACACCAACGTCCTCTCAACGATTTGCCAGAGAGGATTTTTTTAAATGAGAATATCTGAATTAAACTCGATTGCTCTGACAAACGAGAAGACTGCTCTCAAAACGTAAGTAAAAAGAAAAACAAATCTAATCAGTTCGTGCCAGTCACAAGGCCAAACTTCCTTGAAAGTTTCACCCGAATCTATGCAGCGGTTCTTGAGAAATCTTGCCTACGGACAAACAAATAAACAAACACACACGACTGAAAACTCTACATCCGCCTTCGCTAAGGCGGATGTAATAATGACATACATACATACACTCTCAGTGGAGGCGCAATGGCCCAGTGGTTAGGGCAGCGAACTCGCGGTCGTAGGAACGCGGTGTCGATTGTGAGTTTTGTGAGTGTTTATAGAGCGAAAACACCTAAAGCCCCACGAGGCTCCGGCAGGGGACGGTGGCGAACCCTGCTGTACTCTTCCACCACAACTTTCTCACACTCTTACTTCCTATTTCTGTTGTAACTGTATTTCAAAGGGTCAACCTTGTTACACTGTGTCACGCTGAATATCCCCGAGAACTACGTTAAGGGTACACGTGTCTGTGGAATGCTCGGCCACTTGCACGTTAATTTCAGGAGCAGGCTGTTCCGTTGATCGGATCAATTGGAACCCTCGACGTCGTAAGCGACGGCGTGCCAACAACAACAACAGCATACACTCTCAGCTTCATGCCTATCATTACTGGAGCAACAGGATACATACCAACCCACCTGGAGCAAAGTGAGGCTGGATTTGCAGAGAATAAAAGTCCTTAATTCATAAGCTAAAAATGATCGCGATATCTGAGGCTATAAAAATCTGCAAGATCTTCTTAAGATTTAAAGGTTAATCATTAAAAGAACTTTGCTACCAAGTCGGTGGCCGGTCAAAACTAACTTTAATTTAAAAACAGAAAGAGTACATACATACATACATTGGTTTCAAATTTTGGCACAGGGCCAGCAATTTCGGGGTACATCGACCCCAGCTTTCAATTAGTACACATTCTATTGATCCCAGAGGGGTGAAAGGCTAAGTTGAAAGTGACGGAATTTGAAATCTAAACGTAAAGACGGACGAAATGCCGCTAAGCATTTCTACCGGCGTGCTAACGATTCTGTCAGCTTGCCGCTTTGTATACAAGATGAATTAAAATACAGTTCTATATTAAAAAAAAAAATGGATACCTCCTTCCTCTGTGAGATGAAGTTAAAATAATAGACAGGGAACACTACTCGAAAATACGAAAGCTAAAAGAAGCAGCACATATGCTAAGACACAACAACCTCCTAAGCAGACCGAGTGCAGATGTGAACAGCATATGGGAACCGGTTTTAAGGAAGGATCGGAGAATGTTAGATTTATAAGACCTAAAATTCACTCCATAATTGTCCACGAGCATATGGCGTAGTGGTTAAGAGTGCGGACTACTAACCCCAAGATTCCGAGTTTGATTCCAGGCAGTGACCTGAATTATAATAATAATAACATCAAAAAATACCTTAGGAATGAGAACCCAGGTTCGAAATTACTCCAAGACACCTGATGAAGACCGGAGGGTATATCAGCCAAAACAAGATGAGGGCAAATATCCCTCAAATGTAAATTATGTAAATGAATTAAAATGTTATGGTAACTGTTTGCTCAACGAAGGTTATTGATTTTCGTTTTTATATTCTTAGTTATTCCCACCTACGCATTTCAACAGTGGCGACATTTTCCCAGAAGCTCTGAGACTGAGAGGCACTCGAGGGATGGGTACACTCTTGTATCGAGATCACTATCTTCGGTATATTTTATCAGATTTATATGTATGTATATGAATATATTAATGTCTAATGATATTTAATATCTGTATGCGTGTAGGTATGTAAGATCTGATAAAATGTACCCAAGATAGCAATCTCGCTTCATGTGTGCAGTTTGCTCCTGTCAGTAATACGGCAAGCAAAGAATACTTGGCACCAAATATTTCAAAGGATCTCGAACGCAAGATTGATCACGTGGGCAAGAACGAGAAGAACTGGTGTGATACGACCACGCTAACATCTAACAAGGAGTGGGAAAAAAATTCTCGTTTTGTTCCCGTGATTTTTTATATTTTAATCCAAAATGGAGTCCAACGCCAATCGCCATGCGCTCGGCTTGAAAAATTGTTAAGATACTGAGATATCTCATGACATGAAACCAATGGTAGCCTTAACACACAAATAAAGAAGTTTTATCAACCAATGTGGCTTTGAGCACTCATTTTGATTGTTCGACATATACGTGTATATATATATGTGTGTGTGTATATATATATATATATATGTATACATTTTTTATTCGTTTTCCTGTTTCAGTCATTTGATTGCAGCCATGCTGGAGCACTCTTAGTTGAACAAATCTACCCCAAGACTTATTCTTTGTAAGCATAGTACTTATTCTATCGGTCTTTTTTGCCGAACTGCTAATTTACACCAACATTAGTTGTAAAGCGATGGTGAGAGGATAAACTCAGACACACAAATACACACACACACACACACACACGTATATATATATATATATACATACACACACAACGGGTTTCTTTCAATTTCCGTCTCACAAATCCACTCACAAGGCTTTGGTCTGCCCGTGGATATAGTAGAAAGCACTTGCCAGCTCGATTGTGTCAGCTCGCTGTGTCTTGTAGTTTTTAAATAATACTATCGTACAATAAACGCTTCGCCGTAAGTAATTTAAGTAAAGTAAATAGATTTACTTATTCAGAACTGAAAAGCTTATGTTGTTTCTATCGAAATAAACATATAAATAAGATGACTTTTAGTTGAAATATACGAGGTATCTTTTAAATTGTTGCTATTATTGAAAAGTAAGCAATGTCGGTGACTGTAAAGCTGATGAATTAAGAGAAGTGAAAGAGAAGCTATTAAAATATTTTTGTCTCAAAGCTTACAATGATACAAATTCTCAGAAGTGTTAGAAAAATATGAGAAATATTGATTAAATCTGAAGAATCTTTAGTGATAAACAAATACGTGGAGTGTAGTATGTAAGTAATTTTATCTTCAAAGAAGATAATATTTGATACAGTCTCAACCTTACAAGAGTCGAAGTTAGCTTTTCATTCATCCGGAAGTCGATAAACCAAGTACCAACAATACACTCGGGGGCCCTTTAATTGACTATACTCTGAGCTTACGAAAATCCAACTTTATTACTAGCCAAATAAAATTAACATTTCCTTTAAAAAAATCGTAGCCTATTTACAAGTGTTACGAATAGATTTCAATCTGAGTATGTCACCAATACGATACGTTTATATTGCTAATACCCTGGAGAAAAGCGTGGATATTACGAAATTCTTACTTTACGTGACTTTGAACTTAACTAGAAAATTAATATTTTCTCATAAGATGTCATGTCACATCCCAAAACCAATGTTGGAGTTGAGTTTCAAATTACGTTTTTAGTTATAGAATGTCGTAACTTCAGTTCTAAATAGAATCAACAATTCCACCAAGAGACTGAGACGTGATATATTCATTCCTATTAAGACCATAGTGGAGGCACAATGGCCCAGTGGTTAGGGCAGCGGACTCACGGTCATAGGATCGCGGTTTCGATTCCCAGACCGGGCGTTGTGAGTGTTTATTGAGCGAAAACACCTGAGGCTCCGGCAGGGGATGGTGGCGAACCCTGCTGTACTCTTTCACCACAAATTTCTCTCTTTCTTCCTGTTTCTGTTGTGCCTGTAATTCAAAGGGCCAGCCTTGTCACACTGTGTCACGCTGAATATCCCCGAGAACTACGTTAAGGGTACACGTGTCTGTGGAGTGCTCAGCCACTTGCACGTTAATTTCACGAGCAGGCTGTTCTGTTGATCGGATCAACTAGAACCCTCGTCGTCGTAAGCGACAGAGTGCCAACAACAACAACGACATTAAGACCATAAATGCTTAGTGGTTAGGGTGTTGTACTCACGATTGCGAGATCGCGGTTTCGATTCCCAGATTGGGCGTTGCGTTCTGTTCTTCAGCAAAGCAATTCATTTCACGTTGCTCTGCGATCATTTCTACATCTGACATGTGGCAACCAGTTGCACCTGTACAGGTAATGTATATATACGATGGGCTTTTTTCGTTTCCACCTACCAAATCCACTCACAAGGCTATAGTAGAGGACACTTGCATAAGATGCTACGCAGTGAGACTGAATCTGGAGCGATGTGGTTGGAAAGCAAGCGTCTTACCACACAACCACGCTCGACTGGTACTTAATTTATCGACCCCGAAATATATGACGAGCTTCTTTCAGTTTCAGTCTACCAAATCCACTCACAAGGCTTTGGTCTGCCCAAGGCTATAAGTAGAAGACACTTGCCTAAGATGCCGCGCAGTAGGACTGAACCTAGAACCATGTGGCTGGGAAGCAAGCGTCATACCACACGCCCATGACTGCTCCTCACTATTAATTAAATTAGTTTCTCTGAAATATTTGTAATCGGCGAAAATACTGCAATAACGTTTACTAATTAAAAGAGGTTAATTAGGCGTTTTCGAAATAACGTAAAGAATTTATGTTGATAGCATCTGTTATTTACTAACAGAATTTCTAAAATTTTAAATACTAACATCGCCCAACCACTCCCAGAAAAATGGGAGAAGCAAAAAATTAAAAAAAAGAAAGGCGTTGGAATCCCAGTAATTTTTTGTGCCCCAACCCTTTTTGTTTTTTGCAAATGTTTTTTTAATATCTCCATTTCTAATATCGCTAAGAATCTAATGTTAAGAATATCTGGATGGAATTCCAGGTTTTCTGTCAATCAGTGTATGATGCAGCAATGCTGGCTGTCTCATATGGAAACTAGAGAGAGAGAGAGAGAGAGAGAGAGAGAGAGAGAGAGAGAGA
>NC_068988.1:9409146-9413411 GCF_001194135.2 Octopus bimaculoides
AGAGAGAGAGGGAGAGAGAGAGAGAGAGAGACAGACAGACAGACAGACAGGCAGATAGATCGATACCTAGCTAGCTAGCTAGATAGATAAGGCGGCGAGCTGGCAGAATCGTTAGCACGCCGGGTGAAATGCTTAACGGTATTTCGTCTGCCTTTACGTTCTGAGTTCAAATTCCGCCGAGGTCGACTTTGCCTTTCATCCTTTCGGGGTCGATAAATTAAGTACCAGTTACGCACTGGGGTCGATGTAATAGACTTAATCACTTTGTCTGTCCTTTTTTGTCCTCTCCATGTTTAAGCCCCTTGTGGGCAATAAAGAAATAAGAAACGTTAGCACGCCGGGTGAAATGCTTAGCGGTACTTCGTCTATCTTTTATGCTCTGAGTTCAAATCCTACCGAGGTCGACTTTGCCTTTTATCCTGTCGGGGTCGATAAATTAAGTACCAGTTGCGTACTGGGGTCAATCTAATCGACTAGCCTTCTCCCCAAAGATTTCGGGCCTTGTGCCTAGAGTAGATAAGAATTTCACGACCACTGTTTCTATCAGAAACTTTCCAGAGAGAGTATAAATCAATATTATATTCTTTCCAGAAAGAATATAATATTGATTTCTGTTATAGGCACAAAGCCACATATTTGAAGCCGGGTCAGGAGAAAAGCTATAATGGAGTAAACTGACCCGAGTATTTTACTGGTACTAATTCTATCAACCCATGAAAGATGAAGACAAGTCGCCAATTTCTATACGATAATAGTGCAACTGTAACACGAGATCAAAAGTATATACCCAATTTAATCGATCACATAAGATCGTCTTCTATAAAACTTAACCTCTTGCCTCGTCAGTATGTTGTCTAAATTCTGTTTTTGTTTTCACAAACAACCAAACGAACATCAATAAAGAAAAAAGAACAAAAAACCCTTAAACAGGATTTAATTTTTTTTAATACTGCTTTTGTGTTTCGCAGTAATGAGTAACGCTATCATTTTTAATTGAATTTTTTGGTATTTATTTTATTTTATTTTTATTTATTTATTTATTTATTTGTTTGTTCGTTCGTTTGTTTATTTATGTATACACCTTAAAGAGAAACGGTTCTTTCCCTGCAAGTAAAATACACTAGAAAACAACAACAACAACAACAACAACAACAGCAATAACGAAAATAACGACAATAAATATCAATAACACGAAACAATAGCATAAAAAATATCATTATCGTCGTCGTCGTCGTCGTCGTCGTCGTCGTCATCATCATCATCATTACCATCACCACCATCATCATCATCACTATAACCATCATCGTCATCATCATCATCATCATCATCATCATCACCATTGTCGTCGTCATCATCATCATCATCATCATCATCATCAACATCATAATAATAATAATAATAATAATAATAATAATAATAATAATTATCACCGACAGCAACAACGCAACAACAACAGAAAACAATAACAATGTCGACGATGAAACCGTTTCTTTTCTTTTCTTTCTTTCTTTCTTTCTTTCTTTTTTTCATAAAACACCAAGGAATATTATAAAAAAAAAAACAAGAAGTCAAAAGAAAGGGAAGCCATGTTTAATAAGACCGAGATATGACAGAGTAACTAACTACCAAGGGAAAGTAATTGTATTAACAGCGAATTTATTAAATTAACATAGAACGTCATTTATTGACTCTGTTGTTGCTGCTGCTGCTGCTGTTGTTGTTGTTTTGTCTTATTTTTGTTTTATCTTTCGAATTTTCTTCCATATTCCTATCGAAACGTTTCTCCTACGCCCTATATTTCAATTATGCTGTTCAATAAACAAGATTTTTTTTTCCTTGCCACTTTCTTATACCATATTCTAATTCGGTTGTTTAATGTTAGTTAATATTCGGGGCATTATTTTAAGGCGGCGTAAGGTGGCGAGCTGGCAGAATCGTTAGCACGCCCGGCGAAATGCTTAACGGCGTTTCGTCTGTTTTAACATCCTGAGTTCAATTCTCGCTGAGAGCTGATTTGCATTTAATCCTTTTGAAAGAGGATAAAATATAATAACATCACGTGCTCTCGGTTAATATCACGTAATCATAGGATTATGATTATAAATATTAGCGAAAATCTGAAGAAACCAAGAAGACTATTGCTGGAATAACGAGCTCATGAAAATAATTCACTTGTTGATAATAATGTTCGTATTGTGTCTTTACATTGGGAGTTTAAATTCCGCCGAGATTGACGTTGCCTCTCATCCTTTTAGGGGCAATAAATTGACCCCAGTTGCGTACTTGCGTCAATGTGATCAACTTAACCCTCACCCCAAATTGCAGGCCTTGTGCCACAATTTGCACATGTGTGTATGTGTCTGTTTGTGTTTGTGTCTGTGTGTGTTTGTGTCTGTGCTCGTCCCCCCCCCACCGCTTGAAAAACCGATGTTGGTGTGTTTAAGTCCCCGTAACATAGCGGTTCGGCGAGAGAAATCGATAGAATAAGTACCAAGCTAGTAGTGCCTACAGTTTTGAACAGGGGAAGGGCAATAACTGACACTCCGTCGGTTACGACGACGAGGGTTCCAGCTAATCCGATCAACGAAACAGCCTGCTCGTGAAATTAACATGCAAGTGGCTGAGTATTCCACAGACATACGTATCCTTAATGTACTTCTCAAGGAGTTTCAGCGCAACACAGAATGTGACAAGGCTGACCCTTTGAATTACTGGTACAACTCATTTTAGTCAGGCGTGTAGAGTGGAGCAACGAGAAATAAGGATATAGCGCGCCGTCGAGAATCGAACTGACGACCTAACGATCGTGAGCAAAACACCCTAACCACAGAGCCACGTGCCTTCACACAAGGGTGATAAGAGGAGGAGAAACGGATGGGTTGGAAATGCCTGAATAGAGAAATGGCTCGTGTCCAGCCAAGTCCGGGTAGCAACGGCCAAAGTTTGTACATTTATTGGCATAAGAAAATAGAATTGTTTAGAAATTAAATACTTCACCGACATCACTGATATAAAAGACTAATTAAATTAATGTTAAAATATTTAATGAAGTGAGTAGCATTAAAGAGCTAAGTAGAAATAATTATGCAGCCAAGTAAAAAACAAAAGCGTTTGATGAGCGTTTTAATAATTAACAAATCGACTTTAATTTTTGTTAAACGTTGTCTCTGACTTAAACTCTTTCTGATAAGGTACATTACTTATGTTTTAATTAATTTTGAAAAAAATATAACATTTATTAAAATAATTTTGTTATTATTAACCTAGTATTTAGAACAGAAATGAAAATAGAATTCCGAATAAGGTCTTACTTCAGATCATTTCACCCTTTTGTTACCATATTTTAGCTTGAATGCATTTCCTTTGTTGTTACAAATTTTGAAAATAATAAAGAATTCAGCAAAATAACTTTCTAATTATTGGCTTAAAATTTTGATACGAGGCCAACAGTTTAGGGGAAGGCAGGGGAATCGATTACATCGATTCTACAATTAGTACTTAATTTATGGACCTCGAAAAGATGAAAAGCGAAATTGAGCTCGTCGGAATTTGAACTCACATCGTATGGAAGGGGTGATAATGCTGGTAAGTACTTCGCCCGGCGTGCTAACGATTCCGCCAGCTTGCCGTCTTAAAATAACTATAATTATCAAAATAGTCCTTTTTGTTATAGGCACAAGGCCTGAAATTTGGTGGTAGGGGCTAGTTGATTAGATCGACCCCAGTACGCAACTGGTACTTAATTTATCGACTCCAAAAGGATGATAGGCAAATTCGACCTCAGCGGAATTTGAACTCGGAACGTAAAGACAGACGAAATACCGCTAAGCATTTCGCCCGGCGTACTAACGATTCTGTCAGCACGTCGGCTTTATAATTATCAAAATGGTGTTTTAAACAAATTAACATAATATTTTGATGTAAGGTTTTATTTTAGATCACTTTAATCCTTTTGTTACCATATTTCAGTTTAAATACTTTTGAAGTAATTAATTTTGGTAAATTGTGAAGAATTTAGTAAAATAACATTGTCAATATCAAGATGGTGTATAAAGCATAAATTAACATGAAATTGTAATGGAATTTTAAAACTCAGATCACTTTTGTTACTTTTTTTCTGTTGAAACACATTATCTTTGTTTTATAATTAACTAGAAGGGGACTTAACTCATGCTCCGACTTGAAAATTCTTAGAAGTTATGGTTTAAAATTATTTTTAATGCAAAAATTCACGTCGTAGGAAGCAAAATAATAATAATAATAAT
>NC_068988.1:9413435-9414414 GCF_001194135.2 Octopus bimaculoides
ACACACACACACACACACACACACACACACACACACACACACACACACACACACACAAACTCAGCTTTAAAATATGTACTGATTACGCAAAATAATGAAGTATTTGGCAAAGTGACTGTGTCAATAATAAGGTGTGTTTGGAACATAAATTAAGATGGAATTATGAAAGAAAGTTTTAGCATTAATCTCTTTGAAGCAGTAACATTTCGTATTCCAGAGCTAGAGGTTATCCCCGTCGTGTTAGTATCGAAAGGGTTAAGAAAGTAATAAGAAGAAATTTACAAACTATAACAGCATTCTGTCAAGAAATGTTCACGTAAGTCTCAAGAATGGAATTGCCTGAAACAAACGGTCAACGTGGCTTGTCAGGAATTTTGAAAAGTCGTTGGTAATGGAGGTAATATAAATAAGGCAGTCTTGAAAAACTACTTGTGAAAACACTTTAATATGGAAACCAATCATCACAGTTTTCTCTATTCAATGATAATGTGCTGGAATATGAACAATCCAAGCTCTTTCTCACTGAAGCAATAGCCTGTGGTGGCGTCCACAGATGGAGTTTAAAATCGAACACTTTTCTGTAATCCTGCCAAATTGGTACAATATTTCTTTGTTCTTATTGTTTCGCTTCAAATAACTCAGATTTATCATGAGTTGTTACTCTAATATGCAGACGATAACACACACGCAAGCAGGCACACATTCACACACGCAAGCAGGCACACATTCACACACACACAGACACACACTTACGCATACAAACACACGAATAACCATACACGTATACGAACACACATCCGTATACTAATACATATAGACATACAGGAATACGCATACACACATACACACAAATGCGTATGAACATAAATAATTACACATACAAGTACATAAATACACATATATATACAAATATGCAAATATATACACACATATACTCGTATACTCGTACATATACACTTACGCGCATATATATATATAT
>NC_068988.1:9414650-9416037 GCF_001194135.2 Octopus bimaculoides
TATATAAACGAATACGTATAGACATAAACGCGTATACACATATGCAAATATGTATATAGAGTATATTGATACTTGTATACGAATACGTATACGCAATCACGGACAAGCATGCTCATAAACGAATACTTACACACAAAAAGTACACATATGCACAAAATCGAATACGCATACACACATACATATACATATACACAACTCTATCCATATATACATCTACATAACTAAACACAAGCAGTCTTCCTCCTCCCACCGCCCCCCCCTTCTACTTCCAGCACATCAGCTACGATATTATTGACTTCGTAATGGTCTCTGAGAAATTGGTTTCGACAGGCTCCGGTATGATGTAGATATAGCAGTTTCTCACGCGATTCTTTCATAGCTTTTGTCATACACCAGTCAATGTTTCGTTACTAACGCTATACCCTTACACTGTAGGTGCAGCATGGTCGAATGGTTCGTAAGTTCGAGTCGTAACCAGCCGGTTCTAGGTTCGATCCTAACGCGTCACTTCTTCATTTTATTGTATTAAAAAAAGATTTTTTTTCACTTGTTTCAGTCATTGGACTGCGGCCATGCTGAGGAACCACATTGAGGGGATTTAGGTTCGATCCTAACGCGTCGCTCCTTTATTTTATTTTATTTTATTTGATATTATTTCATTTTTGTTTTTTACTTGTTTCAGTCATTGGACTGGGGCCATGCTGAAGCACCGCCTTGAAGGGATTTAGTTGACATACTCGACCCCAGTATCTGTGTTTCGTTACTAACGCTATACACTGTAGGTGCAGCATGGTCGAATGATTCGTAAGTTCGAGTCATAACCAGTCGATTTTAGGTTCGATCCTAACGCGTCGCTCATTCATTTTATTTCATTTTTGTTTTTTACTTGTTTCAGTCATTGGACTGCGGCCAAGCTGAAGGGATTTAGTTGAACAAATCCATCCCAATATTTTATGTGTATCTTTTGAAAGTATGGTACTTATTACATTGCTCTATTTTGTCGAACCGCTGAATTACAGGGACGCAAACAAATCAACACAAGTCGAGTGGTGGGGTGGTGGCAAATGCACACACACACACACACACACACACACACACACACACACACTCCTGCATTAGTTGGCCCGAAGCTATCATAGAAGACACTCGTCCAAGATAACACGCAGTGAGACTGAACCCGAAACCACATGGTTTCAAAGCGGACTTCTTAACCACAGAGTCACACCTGCCAACGTTGGACGGAAACTGTGAAGAATCTCGTCCACTAGATTGCACGGGTAATTTAAAAGACACAACGTTTGTCATACACAAGCTGTCTCACGCTGATTCAGCTTGGGAAATGCATTACGGGTACACATGTCCGTGGTTTACTCAGCCACTTATATGT
>NC_068988.1:9418538-9419621 GCF_001194135.2 Octopus bimaculoides
ATATATATATATATATATATTCCACAATGTAGCGTAGTGTATATCGTCCACAATGTAACCTCGTGTATATCGTTGGCGATATTTTTTACTTCCTCCGTCTTCTCTTCTTTAGACTTTCCTATATTCCGACGAAGAGCTCCGCTCGAAACGTCAAATTCTCTTTCTTTCCTTTCCTGAGCGTCCAGTAACACAATATCTGTATCACGTCCTCGCGTTGTTGTTTTTTTTTTGTTTTTTTTAATCGGTTTTTCTTGTTTGAACTCACTATATATATATATATATATATATATATATACATATATGTTCATACATATTTATATACATTCTCCTAATAAACGGAATGGAATGAGATGGAACGGAACGCCAGTTAGTCGCAGGATTACCTAGTTACACTTGAGTGAACTGAATCACCTATAACGGGAAGAGTTTTGCTCAAGAGCGCATGCATCACCCAGTTTGAGATGGATGGTGAATGCAACACCTGATCCACCTGTCCTCTGCCCAATTACACATACATATATAGATATATACACACGTACACACACATCTATACACTTACATATATACATACATGCATAATTACATTCTTTAATCTTTTACTAGTTTCAGTTACTTGAGTGCGGCCATGCTAGAGCACCACCTTTAGTCGAACAAATCGATCCAAAGGCTTATTCTTTGTAAGCTTAGTGCTAATTCTATTGGGGTTTTTTTTACAATAGAATGTAAAGAATATTTTATGTAGAGTAAAAAAATTCGAGATCATTTATAATAAAGATATTATTACGATAATCGTATTCTGAAACACTTTCACTCACTCTAGCATCGTGCACACCATCTTCTGTAGACGCGACCAGCGATTCACAAGCACTCGTAGACGGACTTACTCTCTTTTACTCTTTTACTTGTTTCAGTGATTTGACTGCGGCTATGCTGGAGCACCGCCTTTAGTCGAGCAAATCGACCCCAGGACTTATTCTTTGTAAGCCTAGTTCTTATTCTATCCGTCTCTTTTTGCCGAACCGCTAAGTTACGGGGGCGTAAACACACCACCATCGGTTGTCAAGGGGTATTGGAGGGGCAAAC
>NC_068988.1:9420424-9421111 GCF_001194135.2 Octopus bimaculoides
GAGAGAGAGAGAGAGAGAGAGAGAGAAAGAGAGACAGTGACAGAGAGACAGACAGACAGACATACAGACAGACAGACAGACAAACAGACAGATAGATAGATAGATAGATAGATAGATAGATAGATAGATAGATAGATAGACGAATGTAAGTATCAGTGCAAAGTGATTGATTAACCCTCTGTTAGAGTATCGGGCAAAATGCCTCGCTGCTTCTTTTTCGGCCATACACGCTCCAAGTTCAAATCCTGCTCACGTAACACGAAGACAAAAATCTCGGGGAAAAAAAACTGTGATATGCATTTCTGATGTCCTTATAACACCTGCTTGAATAATCTCACCGATCTAACGCTATATTAGTATACCTGCAGTTAGGAGACAGCATTCGGGAAGTTTTAAGTGTTAGACACATAACAGCGACAGTGATGTGTGTGTGTGTGCGCACGCGTGTTAAAATCTGATAATTCTAGAAGCAGCTATGCTGTCTCGTTGTCGAAACAACTTGCAAGTCGTTATCTTGAAAATATAAAATATAACACACCGCCTTCAAGCGTGATGAGAATATTTTTTACATTTACAGCCATCTTAGCTCTTTGACTAATCGTACCCAAACAGCTACACACACACACACACACACACACATTCACATGTGTTGTATATATATATATATATATATATATATATATATAT
>NC_068988.1:9422190-9425262 GCF_001194135.2 Octopus bimaculoides
ATATATACATATATATATATATACTTATATATAGTTAAAAAACACACAAAAAACAATAACAAAAAACAACCAAGTGAGGACGTGATACGGATAGAGTTATTGGACGCTATATATATATATATATATATACGTATATACGGTGTAATAATTAATTAACGCTGAAACTTTACACCAATAGAAACAGCCAGCGGAATTGGTCTCAATAAGAGATTATGTTTTCGACATTTGGCAAGTAGCAAACTTGTTTATGACACAGGAAATGTCTATATTTGGCACAAGTTCAGGTTAAATGTTCATTTCAACAGGCTTGAGCAATCTGCTTTTCCGACATAATAACTTCTTTGTTGATGTATTTAAAATCAATTCTTTTGTCCAATCAACACTGAATACGTAATCAGCATCACCTACAAGGAAGCATCTATTATTAAGTAGTCGCGAGAATTGTTAGAAAGAGCAGCCATGTTACCTACATATCACACGTCCGACTGTCTTATAACAAGACGGACACAACGGATCAGTGGTTCTCGACCATTTCTTACCGATGGACTTGTTTGATTCTTATTTTAGTCGGGCGGACCCTTCGAGCAATTCAATGTTAAAAAAAAATCCGATCGCATTTTTAGAATTAATTATTAGTAAGAATTGTAAAAACACAGTTAAATTATTTTGTATATTGCGGAAGCATAACCAATTTATCGCACATAATTGTTAACAATAAAATCTTATATGGACCCCCAAGGGACATGTAGACCTCATTTGAGAACCATTGCTTAAGAAAATACATTTGAAGACAGGGCGGTCACGACTCAAAGTGTTTGATCAGATACTTTTATGATCATGGACAGCCAAGGGCTGAACAAAAGCATTCATGAAAACCGTTTTTGCCCTGGTATAAATGCCAGTTCAGTTTATCTGAAAGAAATAGGACATAGCTGGTAAGGCAGAGCTGGTATTGCAACCGCTCAGCAGTTGGCAAGCCTTTCATTGCACCTAGCTACCACTGGTTACCTCTCTTGTTGTACCAGGAATATTAACATGCAAGCCTTCCCTGCCTGTACACAGTATTCCCTTAACAAGTTTCTCCCGAGACCTCCATCAATCACAAATAGACACTAAATACCTTGCATCCTCGGACTAAATTGGCAAACTTTACGTTGCAACAGCGGACCTCAGAGGCACAGTATACAGATCCTCCCTCGTGGATATTCTTAGAATTTTACTTGTCATTGCTCTGTTGCATGTTATTGAGTCTAAAACTACAAATGCCAGGAGGTCCTATTCTGGCATAAACTCACTTTGTGTGTGTGTGTGTGTGTGTGTGTGTGTGTGTGTGTGTGTGTGTTCAGCTTTGAGTGTGTTTAGCTTTCGGTCAGATTGAATTTCCGGAAGTCAGTAAAAGTTACTAACTAACTTCGGCCCCGCTTGCCACTGGATCTGTCTTCCTCACAGTGAAGATAGCCAAGCTGCAAAAATTTGAACCTACGCCTTTATTGTCAATGGTGTCTTGTCATGCGACATGGATCTTGAATCTTTAAAATTTGGCGGCGATGAAGAATGGTGACCGGTGTAGGTAGTGAGAAATCTCCCTGACAACGATACATGTCAGCAGTTGTTTGCTGTTGAGGTTAAGAGCCGTCCTTCAGCAGATTCCCGTTGAACCCAGCAGCCATAACTAGAGACCTCACCGCTCTTCCCAGCTGATGAGGAACAACGGAAATGCAATTCTCAGACGGTACATAGTTCACAGTTCCGAGAAAGGAAACTGCCTCAGCCAGAAGTTCTAATTAGTGGTCGGAAAAAAAAAATGGAAGAGCAAAATTTACCACCTAGACTTGTTGCGTGAACTATATGAGCATTACTTGGAGTTTGCAATCAATGAGACGCCACAGAGTATTACAGCACTCGTATTCAATAACCAGAAGCGATATAGTGCAGTTGTTACTGCATTCAGTAAGATCAAACTACAAGGAAAAAGACTGTCTCGACAGCTGCGCCAGGATGGTCAATACCACAATTAATTCAAACTTCATTTAAAGACCATTTTGAAGAGAAGCAACATTAACCCATGAAAAGAGAAAGACCTCGGTGCCTATTGTTCATATTAGCAGTCTCAATGCTGGAAGAACTGAGGGTGGAGCGGAGAAAATATGGAGGAGAAACGCACTGATCACTAACGAAATAAGAAGCGAGCAAAGAGACGGAGATACATATCTCTACATGAAAACCGCCTTCCATCGTCGGTCAGAACAAAGATTTTATATGACTTGTCTGATACGGAAACTATACATCAAGGAGAGAGATATAGAATCATAAATAGATCCACTAATGCGGGAAAAACTGGTCATCATTGGATTCAGGAGACAACCATATGTAAGAGCGTATGCGTGAGTTTTTGCGTGGGTACGTGTGTTAGTGTGTGTGAATGTGTCTGTGTGTGTGTGTGTCTATGTGTGTGTGTTTGCATTTGTTAAGATGAATAGATGTGCGCAATTATTGAAATTATTACAGCGATCATAATAATATATTGCATGTATAAATAGGATAAATATCTATTTATCCCACGGACAAATGCCGCTAATACAATCGATTGCTTGACCTTTCATCAATAGATGACCAATTGATTTGAAATAGGGAGGAGAGAATAGCTTCGTGGAATGCATGTCGTTCCCAAATGGATTAATGAAATAAGAGAAAATAGCCAGATTGGCTCAGAGACATGGCTGCGTGGAAGCTAAACACGAACGCCATATTATTGGCGCACAACACTTACACCACGTACACACACATACACACATATACACGCACGCACGTACACATGCATACATACGCACATAGATAGGATTCGTATGCATACATACATACACACACACATCAGTTGACGCACACACACATATACACACACATGCATACATACGCACATAAACAAGGATTCACATGCATACATACAAATGTACACACATGCACACACACACACAATTAGCTCAGTCTATACCAAATGCAAAGTCTTCTAGATGGTTTCTTAGTTTACAAATCCCTCTCATTCCCTCTCTCTCTCTCTCTCTACATATATAT
>NC_068988.1:9425420-9427400 GCF_001194135.2 Octopus bimaculoides
TATATATATATATACACAGAGAGAGAGAGAGAGGTACATGCATACATACATGCGCATATATATATACATATATATATATGTATATACTTATATATATATACCCATATATATATACACACACACACAGATACGCATGCGTACATACGCACAGATGCAAGCACACATAGTGGCAAATTAGTTGAGTCGTTAGAGTGTTGGCTAGAATGCCTCACAGTATCTGTTCCAACTCTCTGAGCCCTGAGTTCAAGAGTTCTAATCCCACCGAGGCCAACTTTGCTGTTCGTTCTTTCGTGGTCACTACAAATGCACAAATTCAGGACGATGTATTGGCGAAACTGCCAGACGGGCAGCGGTAGCTGTTCTGGTTCTTTTATCAAGGACATCTGGTGCCGAGCGGTATCGGCCCAAGTCGGTGGCCCTTCTCTTGATTAAACGTTGGAAACGTGAAGAGAGGAAAGTCACTTGCAGGCGTGGATATCTGACCCTGGAAGGGAATCTTGCATAAGTTTGCATCTGTTAAGATGCATGGTCGACTTAGACCGCCGAAGCCCTATATACATATGCTTGTCTGTGCGTGTGTGTGTGTATGAGAGAGAGAGAGAGAGAGAGAGAGAGAGAGAGAGAGAGAGAGAGAGAGAGAGAGAGAGAGAGAGAGAGAGAAAGAGAGAAAGAGTGTGTGTTTGTGTGTGTGTGTTTTTATACAGTCCATAGGAGTTGCAACTGTTACTTAAGTTTCATTTTTACCAGGTGTATACGTATCGCTAACACCGATAAAGTATACTGGCCGCCATTCATGAGACAAGTTCAATACGGTTATTCATGCGTGATCTTAGCTAACAGTCTCAGGTGTGCTAGTAGAACGGGCATAAATCTATGTGGTTCTATTTAATATGTCCCTTGCGGGAGGACACACACCCACACACACACACACACGCACACACGCGCACACAGGCTCTCCCACTCTCCCTCTCTATCTCTCTCTCTCTCTCACATACGTACACACATACACACATACCCACAGAGGCTTACATTTACATATATACGTACATATAAATTTATATATTATTATTATTATTATTATTATTATTATTATTATTATTATTATTATTATTATGAGTATGTGGGTGGATGTTTGTGTATGTGTGTGCATGACGGCCACTATTCTCCACGCGGTAAGAACAATTAGAAACCGATGTTCGATAAATCAATAAGGAGCATTTTACTAAAAAGCAAAACTTCGGTCTATGTTACAATGCTATTTATCCAAATAACACCGAGCGGTGCTTCCACAAATCAATACACACACACACACACAATGACAGATAGATAGATAGATAGATAGATAGATAGATAGATAGATAGATAGATAGATAGTTAGTTAGTTAGTTAGTTATTTAGATAGATAGATAGATAGATAGATAGATAGATAGATAGATAGATAGATAGATAGATAGAGAGATAGATAGATATCTTGTAGCTTAATGTATAAAAATGTGTTTGTCTTACTGAGAAAAACGAAGACAGAAATCTGGTGCAGTGATGAGGTATGTCAATAGATGTGATGTGAGTGGCTTGAGCTGTCTTGTGTTATTGTGTAGGGAGACAAGTTAAGCTCAAACTGCTGCGGAAAGAGATAATGTGAGTTAAATGTATGTTGATCATGTGTTGAAGTGTATTATAAGTGTATTAGAAGATGGTGATGTGGAGGCGCAATGGCCCAATGGTTAGGGCAGCGGGCTCGCGGTCAAAGGATAGCAGCTTCGATTCCCAGCTTGGGCGTTGTGAGTGTTTATTGAGGAAAAAAAAAACACATTTTTTTAAAGCCTGAGACTTATTTTATCGGTCTCTTTTGTCAAACTGTTAACTTACGGGGGTGTAAGCAAACCAAGACCGGTCGTCCAGCGCTGTTGTGAGACAAAGCACGCACACACACACAGAGATTCATATATATATATATATATATATATATATATATATATA
>NC_068988.1:9428220-9429263 GCF_001194135.2 Octopus bimaculoides
TGTGTGTGTGTGTGTGTGTGTGTGTGTGTGTGTGTGTGTGTGTGTGTGTGTGTATGTACGCGCGTGCGTGCATGCGTGCGTGAGTGCTTGCATGTACTTGGGTATATTTTCCAATGTAAAACACGTATTGATACGCATCGATTCAGAAGAAATGAAAGACAAAAATCAACAGTGGCGTGTTGTACGGTTAGAAATCTAAGACGGCAAGGCTACGATACCATAAAACATTAAACGATGGGCGCCATCTTTACCTTGTCTTTCACTGAGATATTATATTGCAAACTTCGTGTGCGTGCGTATTAACGTATTTTTACTTATCTCTTTATCGATTTAAGCTCAAGTTAGATAATGGACAAATGAGCTAATATGATTCTTTATTAATTCTTTCAGTGTCACTGTAACAGTCAGACATGTCGCAATACTATCTCCTATCCACGTACATATATAACTGTTTCGTTAGCATGTAGAAGCCGACGTTTACACAACCGAATTATTAATGAGAGAAAGCTATAAAGCAGCTCTTTGGTTCAAGGGGAATTCCCTATGAGAACTTTGTGCTGTGAAGTCACGGCATTAGAAAGTTCTTTCCCGTATTTCTCTGAACGTAAGAGAAGCAATTTCCAACGCAGCATCTTACTATCATGAGTAATGTTTATCTGCTTATTAAGATAAATTTCGATACTGTCTTATTATGTAGTAAAGACATGCTATATATACTTTGGTTGAATAAGTAGAGCTCTAAAGATTGTTGCAAGTTGACAACGTTCTGGAACCTTCGACAAACAGATTTCCAGAAACACGGAATTCTGTCCCAGAATTATAGCGTCCAAGACGTTATCCGTTCAACTGCTGCAGTGTTCGAAATACGAAGAGTTATTTTCTGTTATGACAGTGGCGAGTAAGAGATTAAGTTATAATTACGGTTTCGATTTCCGTCAAGGCGTTTCCTTATATTTCACACTCAGATATAAACTAAAATTGCATTATATTGGTTAATATCTCCTCCGCCCTCTCTCTCTCTTTCTCTCTCTCTCTCTCTCTCT
>NC_068988.1:9430336-9432836 GCF_001194135.2 Octopus bimaculoides
GTGTGTGTGTGTGTGTGTGTGTGTGTGTGTGTGTGTGTGTGTGTGTGTGTGTGTGCAAATTCATATAACTGTACGTAAAACCACACAAAATACAAATGCACAATTTGATTTCATCGTCTCGTACAGAAAGGACGCAAAAATGGAAGGAAGCTGGTGTCAATTTCGAGAGAACACTGTTCCTCTTTTACCAATTTTCCTATCAACGGAATTCATCTATTCATTGCATTATAGTCTAAGTGGTTACGTATTCCACCCTTAGCGTAAACTTCAGGGGAAATCAGCATGTCAAGTTTTTTTTCTTTTTAATTGGTATTTATACACATACAAAACCCAATACAGCCTTCAAGGAATTTCAGGAATTCGTCAACTATTAAAGATATTTGAATAGAATTTTCGAGAAGGTTGAGAGCAATTTATTTATTATTGCATTCGGGGTTCTGAAGATAAATTCTATGAGATTTATTTATGTTTTACTGTTTAGTTCTTGTGAATGAAGACATGACAAGATAGCGAAAAAAGGTACACTGGAGTGTAAATAGGAAATTGAGATTCCAAGTAGATAAAATTGGTTAGCATCACCGTTCCATAAGCTGTTGCTGCAGGAAGCTACTGGGCTTATCTCTTTAAAATGAGTATGTAAAAGCGGCACGTAATCTAGGTATAATTTCAATATGAAGTAGGAAAAAACGAAGTAAGATCATGGATTCCTTTATGGACGCGGACATGGCAGTGTGGTTAACAAGTTTCCTTTGCAACCATGTGGTTTTGGGTTCAGTCCCACTACGGGGCACCTCGAGCGAGTGTCTTCTATTATAGTCCTGGTAATGAAAGCTTGTCGTGTGTGTGTGTGTGTGTGCGTGTGTGCGTGTATGTGTTCGGGTGTGTGTGAGTGTGCGTGTGTGCGTGTATGTGTTCGGGTGTGTGTGTGTGTTTGCGTGCGTCTTAGCGTTTGTCATTGTCCCCACCGTTGCTTAAAAAAACAGTGGTCGTTTGCACTAGCGTAGCTAGATTATGTACCGCCCGGGGTGGCCCTTCCATTTGACTCACCCCCACCCCGGACCTCACAACAAACACATATTGCCTACAACAGACCCAAAGTGCCGCACGGGGTAGACCGCCCCTACCACCAGCACCACCCTACCTACGTTAGTGGTCGTTTATTTACACCCGATAGCTTAGCAGTTCGGCAAAAGACACTAATAGAACAATTATCCGACTTTCAAAAATTAAGCATGGGTTTGCTTTGTTCAACTGAAGCCTTGAAGGTGGTGCTCCAGGATGGTCGCAGTCCAATGTCTGTAACAAATACTAGATAAGAGATTAAAGATACCGTATGGCAGCAAAATTAAGCAGAATATTGGTTTCACGTTTTGACACAAGGCCAGCAATTTCGTAGGGGTTGGTGTAAGCTGATTACAATCGATCCTAGCCCTTAACTGCTACTTATTTTATCGATTCCGAAAGGATGAAAGGAAAAGTCAACCTCGGCAGAATTTGAACTCAGAACGTAGCAGCAGACGAAATACTGCTAAGCATTTCGCTCGGCGCGCTAACGATTCTGCCAGCTCACCGCCTCAATAATAATAATGATGATGATGATGATGATGATGAGGAATATGATGATGAGGAATATGATGATGATCATGATCATGATGACCATGATAATGATGATTCCAAAGTTTAGCGCAAGGCCATTTTAGCTCGGGGAGGGATAAGTCGATTACATCGACCCCGGAAGAATGTAAGGAAAAGTCAACCTTAGCAGAATTTGAACTCAGGACATAAAGACGGACGAAGTGCCATAGTAGGAGACACTTGCCCAAGATTCCACGCAATGAGAGTGAACCTGGAACCATATGGTCGAGAAGCAAGCTTTCTTAACATAGTCACTTCTGCGACTGTAGTTGAGTTTGAATAAAGAAGTCCTCCTCTCCAGCGATGTCGGATCCAGCTCTTTCAAACGGTAACCCATTTCCAGCGAGAAGAACTCCTTCCCGGCTCATATTTAAATCCTACAGTCATTCGCAAGCTCAACAAAAATGAGAGGAATCACTGAGGCGTATCAAACGCGCTGAAAGTCTCCAGCCGAGAGGGAAATACAGAAACAGATGGGAATGGAGTACCCGAGCCACAGAGAAAGACCAGCTAATTATAAAGTAATCTCGTTTTTATGTCACCAATCACAGAACGTGAGCATCTACTTTTAAACTTATACTTTTATTGTGTAACTTCTTTCACACCCACCATTCGCGTTTTTATGTAAGCTGTTTGTCCCACTTCCTATGATTTATAAATCTCTGGTCTTAACATTTCATATTTTGGAAATTTGATTGATGGTCTCTGTAACAGTCTCAGCGGCTAAAATATGTTATTATTATTATCATTTAGGTTTGCCTCAGGTTCGGTCTTATTCCTGGTAGAAATTATGTGGCTATCGGGTTACTATCTGTAACCCTAGGTATCCACAAGTTTTCGTCAGTCTTTCGGGTGTCTAGAACCC
>NC_068988.1:9435327-9437393 GCF_001194135.2 Octopus bimaculoides
GATGATGGTGGCGGTGGTGGCGGTGGCGATGGTGAATACAAATCTAGGTTCTTTCTCTATTGGTTAAAAATCTTGAAATAAACTGAATCATGACATGCATGCATACATACATACATACATACATACATACATACATACATACATACATACATACATGCATATACATACATACATACATACATACATACATACATACATACATACATACATACATACGTACGTACGTACGTACGTACATACTTAGCGTTCCGTCTGCATACAAATAAATAAAAATTTTCAGAGAGCTATCGTCTGCTTCCGTACACTGACTGAAGAAAATCTTTAGCGTATCTTTACAAAACTAGTTTACTCTATTTCAGCTGAATTTTTTATACCTCACTGCAGCATATCCAGAAACACGATATCAGTCTTCTGTTCTCTTGCCTTTATGTGAATGTAAATAGGGAAATTATTGTAATGACAAGTCTTTTTATATCATACATATTCAGCCATTTTGTTCTCCTTCTCGACATATTCCTGCCATTTTTTACCCTCTAAAACGCAGCTCTTATACACCGTTTATTTATTCCATTGATCGTTTATATATTAGGTCTATTTTTGTTCCTCTTTCTACGAAAAATGAAGCTAAAATGAATACGTAATAGTTTAAGAAAAATCAAAAGGAAGGTTATTTTAGCTAAAATTTGAATGAAGTCAATGTTTTACTCTTGACAATAGCGTTCTGCTGGATACGACGATGTCGTAATTGTAATGAGCAGTGATATGCGTTCATGAGATAAACAATTTAGGGCAGAATGAACTATGTGCAACTTACAAAAATATACACCTATATATATATATGGTTCTGGGTTCAGTCCCACTGCATGGCACCTTTGGCAAGTATCTTCTACTATAGCCTCAGGCCGACCAAAGCCTTGAGAGTGGATTTTGTAGACGGAAACTGAAAGAAGCCCGTCGTATATATTTATATATATATATATATATATATATATATATGTATGTATTATGTATGTATATATATGTATGTGTTTGTTGTTTGTCTCCCACCCACCATAACCACATACTCTCTCATTTATATAGTTGATATATAAACGTGGGGGTGAGGATGGGGGCGGAGAGTGAAAAATTAAGTCCAGACAACGATAAAACACACCGAACGTTACACGTAGAAACCGTTCCTTGTCAACAGTTGTCGGCTGCAAATCAAAGTAATTTTTGGCATGTATGTGTGTACACATGTATGTATGTATATATGTATGTATATACACCTATCTATGTATCTGCCTATCTATCTATCTATCTATCTATCTATCTATCTATCTATCTATCTATCTATCTATTGATCTCTATATATTATCCATTATACACGGACACATACGTACACGATATGTTAAAGAATTAGCCAGTAAATTTAGATGTTGTGTGAGTTTTGGTCCGTGCTACTACTTGTTGTAAGAACGAATAAAAGATAAGAATCGGAAATGTAAATATTCTTCGCCGCATTCATCACTCAACAAGACAATCTGATAGATGCCAGAGCCAAAAAGAAGTTAAGAGTTGCCAAACGATGAGAATGAAATATCATAGAAATTGCTTGCCAGGATTTCATGAAAAGACCGAGGATCATTGCTAGGAGAAAGAAATTTTGGCAAATACAATCGGATTTCGACATAAATGTTGAAAACTTAGAGACAATGAAAAGGATATTACTGTGTTTGAATATTTTACGCGTTTAGTTAAGTCGACATGCTGGTATAGTTGGAAACCCGTGTCTAGATATTTGAATGAATACTCATTATATTTGTACGTATGTTTTTCTACGTATTCTTACAGAGAAATGCACACACACACACACACACACACACACACACATTAATGATTATCAAGGGAATACGAGTGAAGTAATCAGCTTCGTTAGCTTACAGTTGTTTCTGCTGTTGAAGTAGTGCTCTCAAAGCTGAGTGCTTGTGCAATATCTTATAGCTTCGTTGGAGCTATTAAAATGTTGGTTATGTGATTCCTGTTCCTTTGTCATTTATTAACTGATATTGCACTCGGAATCCGAG
>NC_068988.1:9437639-9438622 GCF_001194135.2 Octopus bimaculoides
GTGATTCCTGTTCCTTTGTCATTTATTAACTGATATTGCACTCGGAATCCGAGTTTTACATTGAAAATACATGAGAGCTTGTTTATAAGATATTTCGGTGCATCATCTTACGTACATTTCATTAACATAAGGTGATTTATTTATTACATGATATAAATTACACAATGAAGTCTAGTTGTGAATAAAGATTTCAAAGTTGCATATTTCTTCAAGTGTCCAATCTAATATTTCAAATGCTGATCCAAGCACAGGCACTACAAAGGATTGTGGGATATAGTTTTATTGACGACAGACAGCTGTGATTTTCATATCTTTTTTAAGGTGCTGAAGTATTCTTTTGTTACTCACTGCACCAACTCATGCAATATTTTCATCGACTCCGAGATATTTAAAACATTCATGGCTTGGTAACATGTACCGTGCTTTCGCTAATTATTTTAGATGATTATGTAATTGAGAGCAAACGTAGACGCTCTGTCCGTCCTCCTACTGATCACCAAATGGAACATTCCGAGGACGAGAGCTGGAGGGTGAAATAGGGTTACACCCGCACCCGGCTGGGACACAATTGAAGAGAACTAAGCCACGTGAAATGATGCGCTTTGCTCAAAGACGCAACACAGTGTCTTGTTCGGGAATTGAACCCACGACATTATGATTATGAGTCGAACACCTTAATCGCTAAGCTACGCTTTTTCGTGGCATAATCGTTAGCACGCCGGACGAAATGCTTAGCGGAATTTCGTCCGCCTTTACATTTTGAGTTCAAATTCCGCCGAGGTCCACTTTCCTTTTCATCCTTTCTGGATCGATAAAATAAGTACCAGTTATACACTGGGATCGGTGTCATTGACCAACACTCTCCTCTCCAAATTTCAGGCCTCTCTGCCGATAATGGTAACAATTTCTATTTGTTAATTTCAAATTCTCTAGCACAATTTTGCTATTTAATAATAACGAATGTTATATATGAACTGCATATA
>NC_068988.1:9439434-9442563 GCF_001194135.2 Octopus bimaculoides
TTTCTCCTTGTCTCCGTATTCTTTCTGTTGAAGAGTGTAGCTTGAAACATCAAAGACTTTCCGTATTCCCGAGCGTCATACTAATACATCCTTTTGTTATTTACACCACCTGTCCTCGTCTGTTGTTGTTTTTTCGTACATTCTCCCATATATATATATATATATATATATATATATATATATGCGTGTGTGCGTGTGCGTGCGTGTGTATATGTGTGTGTGTATGTATCTACTTGTATGTATGTGTTTGTCCCCCCATATCGCTTGACAGCCGATGCTGGTGTGCTCACGTTTCCGTAACCTAGCGGTTCAGCAATAGAGACCGATAGAATAAGTACTAGGCTTACAAAGAATAAGTCCTGGGGTCGATTTGTTTGACTAAAGGCGGTGCTCCAGCAGAACCGCAGTCAAATGACTGAAACAAATAAAAGAATAAATGTTAGGAATATTATTCAAAAAAAAAAAGTAAGGCGGCGAGTTGGCAGAGTGGTTAGCACGCCAGCCGGAATGCTTAGCGGTATTTCGGCTTCCGTTACGTTCTGAGTTCAAATTCCGCCGAGGTCGATTTTTGCCTTTCATCCCTTCTGGGTCAATTAAATAAGTACCAGTTAGGCACTTAATCGCTTTGTCTGCCCTTGTTTGTAAGAACACAGGCGTCGAAAACATCCTCCACTGCAGCTATGTCATTTTTATCTCTCACAACAACAACAACAGCGACAACAATAGTAAGAACAGCAACAAAAATACAAGTGCTGCTCTTATTCTTTTGTACTCTAGGCACAAGACCCGAAATGTTTGGGGAGGGAACCAGTCGATTAAATCGACCGCAGTACGCAACTGGTACTTAATTTATCGACCCCGAAAGGATGAAAGGCAAAGTCGACCTCGGTGAAATTTGAACTCAGAACGTAAAGACAGACGAAATACCTATTTCGTTATTGCCCACAAGGGGCTAAACATAGAGGGAACAAACAAGAACAGACGAACGGATTAAGTCGATTACATCGACCCCAGTGCGTAACTGGTAATTAATTTATCGACCCCGAAAGGATGAAAGGCAAAGTCGACCTCGGCGGAATTTGAACTCAGAACGTAACGGCAGACGAAATACCGCTAAGCATTTCGCCCGGCGTGCTAACGATTCTGCCAGCTCGCCGACCGTGGCTCCAAATGCTAGACATCACTAATCGCTTAACGACCTCTCTTGGTGAACGTTAGGTGCGCATCTCAAAGACTTGCCCTTCCGTTCAGGGCTAAAACCTATCTCTTCCTTTCGCTATGACTGGTTTTCTACAAAACTCACGTGAGATCCACAATAAATAGTTGCTCCTACATCTATGGTAGCACAGCATTGCATTTGCACACACAGACAATATCAATAGTTTTTAAGAAAAGGACAATCGACTGATTGGCCGGAAGTCATTCGCAGCCATGCTGTATGCTGTATCCTCTCTCTGCCTTTTCTACCGCTAATACAATAACCAAGTCTTCTCCACGGGAAAAGCTGGTCTCGAACCATCGACACAGTGGTTCAACTCACTTATCTCTTTTCCTTTCATCTCCCACATTGAGTCCAATAGCATCACCATTCAAAGCAGTAATCTCTCAAAATACCCAGTCCTTCCTCTCTTGAATGTTGACCCTCTGAAAATTCCACCTTTCTCATGTCTTGCAGCAATTGAAGTTGTACGTTAATGGCATCAATCTCATCGGTTATCAATCTCACGAATCATTCTCATTAGTCATTAATCTGAACGGCTATCAATCTGATCGGTCATAAATCTAAATGGTCGTCAATCTCATTCATCACAAATGTTATCGGCCACCAATCTCACCAGTCATTAATCTAACTAGTCCTCAATCTCACCAGTCATCGATCTCACTATTCGTCAATCTCATCAGTTATGAACCTCAGACGTCACCAATCTCACCAGTCATCAATCTCATGTCATCAATCTCATTGACCTATTTGTAAAGACGGTGGAAAAGCCACGAGATTGATTTAGCTGCTATTTCTAGCAACTCGACTACAGAGAGCCCACCTGCTAGAAATAGATCAACTTGTTAGAAATAGCAACTGAATCACTATCAAAAAATGTCACATGCTATCGACTTGAAAAACAAAGACTCAAAAATAATTGGAACACGTTATAAAGATAAATAAAAATGTATGATGACTTAATGCCAACACACTAATATAATTTTCACTTCTCACTTCGATATGTATGTTATAGTGGAAGAAAAACTGCAGATAGTGGTTTATTTATTTATCTATCTATTTATTTATTTTTGTCTTCTCTTTTATCGATTACTCATTTTCTATAAGCGACACACTCAACATGTACAATTGCTAATACAATTAGTATTTTTATTTTTCATTCTTAACGTAAAATAAAAGTTTAAAATAAAATATATAAATCACAAAAGCAGACGTTCATAGTCGTCTGTTCATCTACCGCTGTTCAACATGGCGTCCACAGCATTTTATTATTCACAGTGAGTAATATAACAGAATTGTTACCAATACTGAATAGAATTTTCTTTTCCCCCTGCTTCGAATGCATGCAAAAAAATATATAGTAACCATTTGGGATATACACATCCTGTCTGTGGTAGGTAAACTTCTCTCCTACATTTTTCTGTGCAGGATGTTGTCACCCAACGTTTGATGAACCTAAGCTATTTAGGACATATAGCTAACTTCACAACTCTACAGACGAGAAGTGTTACATTTCTTCATCGCTTTTTATTCGAGATTCTTTCTCTCTTTGCACCGAAGTCATATCTTACGTAAGCGCTTGTGTACGCGTGTGTGTCTCTCTCTATGGTATGTGTATGGTAAGAGTATGTTTGTGTGTGTTGTGTGTGTTGAGTGGTAGGCAAGCTTTTGTCATTCTTTCTGTTGAGAATCAATTAAGAAGCGAACGTTGTATTGTCTGCATACAAGCACACATATATACACTCGTCCACACACACACACACATTCTTTTGTTGCCACTTTTTATTATTATTACATAATATGTATATATATACATATATATATTTATATGTATGTATATTTATATGTATGTATATTTATATTCGTGTATACATGTGGGTGTATATGTAGTTATTATATATATATATATA
>NC_068988.1:9442573-9443309 GCF_001194135.2 Octopus bimaculoides
ACACACACACACACACACACACACACACACACACATATATATATATATTGTGTTGTATTGTGAAGTAGATAAAACGTCTTTAACACACTGACAGCTACCATTTTGTTTTAAATACCTTCTGTTAATATACTTCTAACGATGAAAGACATGAAAGACACCAACTGCACATGTAGTTAATGCATCAAATTGTAATTCCAAGCTCTTATAACATATGTTATTACTTTTCTTCAATTCTTTGAATTTTCTCCTCTCCACTATACAACTTCTGAGTACGAAGTACATTATGTATACCTACCGTATTCGATGATATCAAAGACACTCGGCAATATAAAACGCACCCCAGTTTCAGCAGCACTTATGCAGGAATAAAAGAACGTTTTTAGTGCTTTAAAGCCTATGGCAGACCCAGTATCGCACATAGGACTCGGGTGTGGAGATATTTTGAGGTATGCTTTTTGGATTAAAAAAAAAAAGAGTCTTATATACCGAGCCTAGAAAACTTTAAGTTGCATGGGACCGAATCAAACTGTTTTAATAATAATAATAATAATAATAATAATAATAATAATAATAATAATAATAATAATAATAATAATAATAATAACGCGAGAAACAGGATCGAAGCGATCAATGCTCTAGCATCGTTAACTGGTCAATTACTGAAATATGTAATGTTGACAGAAAAATACGAAAATTGTTGACAATGCATAGAATCCACCACCCTAAGGCAGATATA
>NC_068988.1:9444855-9445594 GCF_001194135.2 Octopus bimaculoides
TATATATATATATATATATATGCATGGATATGTATTATGTGTGTATTTATATATCTTGGGCGCTCAAGAGAGCAGAGACGCAGAGCCTTCATACGTTTCCGGTATTCCTATCCGTTGCCTTTCGCTCGTTACTATAAACCCTCCGTAATGCATGCAGATATGCCTGCTTGTATGAATGCATGTATATGTTCAATGTATTTGTGCTCATGCGCCCGTGAGTAAAACTGAGAGGGATGAACTGAGAAGATAGGAAGTGTGGAGATGTTAACTGATATCCAAACAAAAAGAAAAAAATAATAATAAAGACACGAGAACATGAAGAAATGGTATCATGAAGAATTGAAACCGTCATAACGTGAAAATAACCTTAGTAAAGCAAATCAGAGCCATTGAAGAACAACTGATCGGAAACAGATTTTGGAAAACTTTCGCTTCCTATTCTTCATTCTTACATTTACTAATTCAATGTTTTCACTCGTATACTTCAAAATAAACACTTGCGAAATATATCCGATTTCGAAGTTGGAATTTATGGCTTATAAATTTCTAATCTTAAACTAGCTTTAAATATGTTTCGTTTTTGAAAATTATATTTTTATTTTTCTAATTTTATGAAATTCTATTAATCTTTTATTCAGGCAAGAACATCTTTTCGCTTGTGGCTGATAGGATTCTTGGAAAAAGTTCAGTAAATTCGAGAAGGTATGCAATTTGCTAAAATATTTTCTATGATCAGTTC
>NC_068988.1:9445785-9447068 GCF_001194135.2 Octopus bimaculoides
TATATACATATACACACACACATCATATATACATATACACACACAACACACACATATATATGTATGTGTGTGTATATGTATATATACATATATATATATATATGTACATATCTATCATATATCATATATCTATCATATACATTTATATATATGTATATATACATATCTATCTATACACACGTATGTGTGTGTAAAGATATGTAGATATATGAATATAGAGACGAGTAGATAGATAGATAGATAGATAGATAGCCAAGTAGATAGATTTATTACTTACAATCATATGGATATTAATTCATTTGATTTCATTATGACCGCATTTATTCTAATTCAATTCAAACTGCAACAGTACCGAATTAGTTTATAACAGTAAAGTTACTCTGGCTCTCCCTCTCTTCTTCTCTCCCCCTCTCTCTCTCTTCTCTTCTCTTTGCAATGTGGCACTTGGTCAAATCTTCCGTATCATTCTAGACATGAATAGAATTAGTGAAGAGGAAAATAGACTGAAAGGTTGGAAGTCCCCCAAATCATGGTTTGAATATAAAATAAGACATGTTTTAATTTCAATTTCGTCATTAAATACTTGTTCCCTTTCTCTTTCAATCACAGATTCTGTATAAATAATATGCTGAATACATTATTATTGCTGTTGTTGTTGTTGCTATTGCTGCTGCTTCTGCTTCTGCTGCGGTTGTTGTTGTTTCTTACGGATCGAGAAGGTCTTTGACTTGTTTCCTAGACTGGTTCCCCAGCGAGTTCTGGATTTTCAAAAGCCTTATCCGCGCTCATTCATATCCAACTGGGCCACACTTACCACAACACGTTAGGAATTCGCGATAACTCATGAATGATAATCACCCCCTCCACCTCCTCATCTTTCTCTTCCACTTCCTCTCCTCGTCTTTCCTCTCCTCTTCCCATCCTCCTCTTCCACTTCCTCCTATTCCCTCCTCCTCCTCCTCCTCCTCATCATCATCTTTCTTTTCCTCTTCCTTTCCTCCTCCTTTTCGTCTTCCTATTCCTCCACTTCATTTTTCCGTTTCTCATCATTCTCTCCTCCTCCTCTTCTACTTCCTCCTCCACCTCTTCCTTCTCTTCTTCCTTCTCCACTTGCCCTTCTCATTTTCATCCTCCTCTTTCTTCACATTATTTTTCTCTTCTTCCTCATACTTCCCTCCTTCTCCTTCTCCTCCTCCCCTGCTCCTCCTTCTCCCCTGTTCGTCCTTCTCCCCTGCTCCTCCTTCTCCCCTGCTCCTCCTTCTCCCCTGCTCCTCCTTCTCCCC
>NC_068988.1:9447403-9448774 GCF_001194135.2 Octopus bimaculoides
CTTCTCCCCTCCCCCTCCCCCTCCTCATTTACACCAACGAAACCGCAACCAGAACCAAAGCTGCTGGAAGACATAAGTGGAATTGGCTGAAGAAAGGAACTCTGGCAAAAAAGACTGAGAACACTATACTGGCAGCGCAAGACCAAGCTTTGGTCACAAATTCGAGGAATGAGCATATGTCTTCACTGTGCCACGTCTGTAATAGAGTGAATGAAGCAATTGCCCACATCGCGAGCCAATGCAATAACCTTGCCCAAAAACCACTACAAGTTGTGGCAGCACGATGAGGTAGCGAAAGTGCCACGTTGGAAACTGTGAAAAGTGGGGTCTAGTGAGAGGCAAGACGTGGTATGAGCACAAACTGCAGAGAGTGGCAGAGTCGGAGACTTGCAAAATCGTCTGGGATTTCCCAATCCAAACAGATCAGGTGCTAGAGCATAACAGATTGAAAGATCATCAAGGGTTTGCCGACTCTATTCCTTTGAGGGCCTATCGAAAAAATATTCAGGCGGCAAAGAAAAATATTTTGAGACATATTTTTCCCCACCTTTCTTTCTTCACCGAGTTTTCTCGTGTTTAATGTTTCTTTGCGACTGGTTACGCTAGCAAAGCATTTGTTGTAACTACCTGTTTTGTTAAAATTTCTCTGTCATCGTTACTTATATATGTTTTTATACCAAATTCTGTATTTACAAATGTGATTCTTTGTGAAATTGCCATTTATTTGCCTGCGTGTTATTTTTCTCAATGTATAACTGTCTGTGCTAGCTTGAAGAATTGCTGTCCGTTTAAATTACTTGTTTGATATCTGTTAAATGTTTGGGGGCGTGTCCCTCCACCACCTCAATAGATGCCATGTTTATAAAACGCTTAAAACATTTGTTGGCAACAAAAAATTCAAAGATATAATCATTTTCAGCCCCCAAAGGAGAACAAAAAAAAAAAAAACATGGAAACAAACTTTTAACTTCTCAATGTAATAAATCCACAAAACACGACACACACAGAGAAAAAAAAAATCCGATTTCGAATGTAATCCGATATCTTTTAAACTCCTGCAGTTCGTAAAATGACACATTTGCCGGCAACTCTAATTATTATTATTATTATTATTATTATTATTATTATTATTGTTATTATTATGTATTTATTTGCCACCAGAGCCCATTCAGGAATACGCAATCGTGTTAGAAAGTGGTTACAGCGCGTGTGGGATGGGATTGTACTCACACAGTTACATGAAGACGTGGGAAGAAGTACGGGGATAGAACATGCATTATTTGTTAAAAGCGGAGACAAGAAACAAAAAATGCAACGATACACACACACACACGCATTTATACACTTACACACCTAAATGTGTAATATATA
>NC_068988.1:9450122-9451285 GCF_001194135.2 Octopus bimaculoides
TCTCTCTCTCTCTCTCTCTCTCTCTCTCTCTCTCTCTCTCTCTCTCTCTCTCTCTCTATTTACGCATCACAATACAAAACCCTATACAATAACCACAGATCAAAATAACACAACTCAAAGTCTACATATTCTACACAGACAAACAAAGCGTTAAAATAACACCAGAAATAAAAAAAATAAAAAACAAACTCCACAATAATACAAAACTGCAGCTAATATCAGATAATGTTTAACATATACAATACTTATCATTTTGATAATTTTTTTCTAATTTCACATTGTCTATACGAAAGAATGAAATGAATATTGATTTTTCAACATATAAAATATATGCCTATTAAATTAAAATAATAATTAAATAAACCAAATTTCTTTTTTCTATATTTACAATAATTATATATTATCAATAACATTGATACTGTTTAACTATAAATTTCAATAATATTTTAATATTCTGATAACGAATTTTCACTACGTGATTTAAATATTCGAACTGTTTATATTGGATTGAAACATTGCTTGATTATGGCTTTGTACCATTTTGCGTAACATATTAAGTTGTGCCACTTTGTGTAACATTAATTTTGTTACGTTCAAGGTATTCGGCATTTCCTTCTATATTTACCTGTGTATGTTCAGTCCCACTTCGTTATGCCTCGACAAGCACCTTCTACTATAGCTCTTTCAGTTTAAAGTTAAACTCTTTTTATCCACGACTTAAACATAAAAACAGACAAGTACATACATACATACATACACAAACACAATTTTTTCCACTCCTGATATTTAATTATTTTAAACCGGCAGCATTTCCTGACTTCCATTGTTGTTTGATTACAGTCGCTTAAGCACTTATTAAGTATATCACGCGGTTATTAATGAATGCGCGCGTGTGTGTGTGTATGTATGTATGTATGTATGTATGTATGTATGTATATGAATGCATGTATGTGTGTACGTATGGGTGTATGTGTGTATGTATGTATGTATGTATGTATGTATGTGTGTATGTATGTATGTGTGTATGTATGTATGTATGTATGTGTGTATGTATGTATGTATGTATTTATGTATGTATGTATACGTGCAGATCTGTGTGTTTTGTTTTATGTATGTCTTCTATTGCATATGCTTGCATCTCTAGACATGTATGTATGCATGTA
>NC_068988.1:9451585-9459085 GCF_001194135.2 Octopus bimaculoides
AGAGAGAGAGAGAGGGGGGAGGGATAGGGGGTGTAGTAAGATAGATAAAGCCAGTTAGGCTTCACATAATTTTCTTTTGCTATCTTTTTTCTTTATTTTCTAACCTATATTTCTCGTGCTTCATGGAAGTACCCGTCTCAAGCATACCCGTGTTTCTCTTCTTGACTATGTCTTTAACACCCCGATAAGGATTGTTCTTATAGCCGACTGTTCTTTTTTTTCTTCTTTGATTTTGAGTCGACGACCCTCAGCGAAGAAGAAGAAGAAGCTGGAGTTTAAGTTCCCATCCATTTTTCAGCATTATGCTGTGCTGTCTGTATTAAGCATATTTTCCTTTCATCAATTCACTCTATATCTATCTATCTATCTATCTATCTATCTATCTATCTATCTATCTATCTATCTATCTATCTATCTATCTATCTATCTATGTATCTATCTATCTATCTATCTATCTATCTATCTATCTATCTATCTATTTATCTATCTCTCTATCTATCTATTTATCTATTTATCTATTTATCTGTCTGTCTGTCTGTCTGTCTGTCTGTATGTATGTATGTATGTACGGTTGGATGGATAGATGGAGTGACTCATTTGCTTGGAACGAATAAATAATCATCTGTACTACGTGTATTGAGTTCTTTCACACACACGCACACACATACACACCCACACCCACACGCACACACAAACATACACACACACACACACACACACACACACTCAAACACGCACGCCTACACACACACACACTCATCAATTATTATGAGGCTGAAATGTTTGATAGACACATACACCACACATTTACGTATATATATATATATATATATATATATATGTGTGTGTGTGTGTGTGTGTGTGTGTGTTTACATACATATATATGTATGACTATATACATGTTCTTATGTGTGTATTATATACGTATGTGTGTAGGACACCGAATGAGGGAGGGGTGGGGAGAAAGAGTGTAATGGCCGAATAAGTAAACAACATGTGTAAAGAAAATGAACTATCTATCTGATGGCTCTATCTGCGTCATTTTGTGAATGTATCATCCATAAATCTTGAAGGTAGATTGGCACGCTGTATTTCTTTAGGATAAATCGATATTTTATGATTTATTTATGTAAGTTTTATGATTTGACCATATCAGAAAAATCACTTTCGTAAATAAGGCTTGCAGCCTTGAAATTCGTTTTACTCTTGCGTTCGTTGGTTGGCTATTTCGACACAAATTCTCTTGCAGTTTTCTTATACACTTGCTCGTTAACTAAAAAGATATTTGCTAAAGAAAGCGAACCTAATGTTTATAATGTGTTGCTCATACACTTGACGAGCAATGTCTGTTACTATGTCAACCAAATGAAAAGAGACTAGCCAATACTACATATATTTTTTTCTCCCGTCGGCCTCAAAACTTTCCGGTAAAAACTTTACAAGTTTTACACACAATTTCCAGTAAAAGTTTCACAATTTTTATCCAAGTGTCATTAAAAATTTCTCAGTTGTTATTCAATTTCCAGTAAAAATATAACAATTTTTACAAGATTGCCTGTAAAAACTTTATTTTTACACTTTTCCCAGGAAAAATGTCTGAATTTTTACTGAAAAATTGAAGACCTTACTTTTGGTTTGCCATCTTTTCCAAAAATAATTTTAATCGCTAATACACGCAATGTCTGTGAATTTATACGCTTGTATGGATGTACATGTGCGTGTGAATTCACGCGTGTATGCTTGTATAAATGTTAATTATATATTTAAAAATATATATAAATCTTTTTACTTAGAGGAAAAAATATAAGAATTACGAAAAGACGGGTGGGGGAGAAAGGTTTCATTACCTTATCTAAACACACTTCGTTCATTTTTCTGATTGATCCGCACATTTTTGGCAACATAAAAATTGGTTCTTCCGTTTTGTGTGAAAAGTTTTTTTGTCATAAAATCTTCTATCAAAGTTATTTTATGACGTTGTCATTCGTAGGAATGGGTGGCAAATCACAGAACACCAAGCAGGCAGGCGATTCTGATTAGAATATCCAGAGAGTTCTTCATTTCAATTTTGGTTTGGTTTTCGCATCATTTTTTTATTATTATTATTTCTTTTTTCGCAAGTTTTTGATTTGATTTTTATGACAGTAATTTCCACAACGTTTTGATGTAACAACTAGCGTTGATGGTTGTCCTGTTTGACAAGATTTTAATTAGCTAAATGTTCTTCTGCTTTGATAAAGTACTACCAATCACTTCACCTTCACAGCAGGGAACGGTCTTGAATAGTTTTACACTAAATTTAACTGTTCATTAGCAATATGTTGAAACTCATCAAAATCCTGTTTTATGCAACACGAAAAGGCAAATTTATTACACGGGAATGCTGTTGCAGCTTCTGTTAACATCGTTGTTGTTGTTGTTGCTGCTGCTTCTGTTATCATGTTGTTGTTGTTGTTGTTGTTGCTTCTACTGCTATTCCTTCAGCTTTTGCTGTCGTTGTTGGTTTTGTTTTTAGGTGAGAATCATTCCTGCCAGCTCTGTTTAAACAGACATTACGGCACCGTGGCTGCTGAATGAACGGAATATTCCGTCACCATTTCCCCGCTGTCACCATATCATAGTTAAAATATTGGCCGCATTTTTAGATAAAAAGCGTAGAGTTTTGGAGCAATATTTCGTTTCGGTTTCGAATCATGTCAAAATGAACGTTTATAAGCTGTATGTGATGACTACACAAAATGGAACAGAAACACCACAGATGTTTAAAGAATCTGTATCATCCCTTAGAAGTATAGGACGAGGTTTTTGCATTGCAACTGCTTAAAAGTACGGTGTCACTGGTATAGAAACGCGATTCCGGCTCATTTAGTGGGGTGAGATCACGAATTGTAAATTGAATTTGTGCGCTTAATCGATAAGTGTTCTGAACCACATGCTGTCTATAAAAACAGCCATTTTTTAAATAACAAACGGTCAGAAAAGACACAATTTGCAACACAGCGGCGACACACCCTACACACTTCAAAATCAAATGAGAAACCGGTTAAGTGTGTGTATGTGTTTGTATGTGTGTGTGTGTGTATGTGTTTGTATGTGTATGTGTGTGGGTCTGAAAAACCAATGCTTTTACCAGTAACACCCCCATTATCACCACCACTACAACCACCTCAACCATCAGTATCATCACTACCACCGCCCTTTCCCATCACCACCACCACCACCACCACCACCACCACCATCGTCCCACCACCATCGCCACCAATACGACCGCTTTCGTCACATTATCGAAGTCACTACTCGATTATCACAATTTAAAGTAATGGCGATTGCTGACTTCCCAAGTCATCATTCTCATTATATTTGCCACCACCACCACCACCAACAACAACAACAACAACAACAAAAACAACAACAGCCGTATAATTAGCACCATCGCCGCCACAAATCTGTCTCGTCTCTCACATTCACCCGACTACCACGCAGCTGCCTCTGCCGACAAGAGCCAACATGGAAGCCGAAGCGCTTACATAGTCACTAGGCATGCTAAATGTAGTACCTGGATCTCCCTCATATTACATCCGACCGTCTTTTTTTTTTTTTTAAACAAAAAAAAAATGAACGAAACCTCATTTGAAGCAACGTCTATTTGTAGACTTTTTTCAAGGTGGTGCCCCAGTATGACCGCTGCTCAATGAGTGAAATAAATAAAAGAATCTTTTCTTCTTTAGGCACAAGACCCGAAATTTTTGGGAAGGTACTCAATTTATCGACTCCGAAAGGATGAAAAGCAAAGTCGACCTCGGCGGAATTTGAACTCAGAACGTAATAAGTAAAAGAATGAAGGTACGAATACAAAGAGATAATGTATTCCTAGATGTACTATGCCAAAAAAAAATATCAATAACAGGTGAAGGTTGTCACGGATGGGATGGCTTTTGATAATAAATCTGCTCGGAAGCAGCGTTTATTAGTCAGCTTTTCAAGGCGATGTCCCAGCATGACCGCAGTTTAGACTGAAAAGAATACAGCGGATAATGCAGTATTGAATAAAATAAACAATAATAATAAAGGATGGTGGTTGTCACGGTTGGGATGTCTTCTGATTATAAATCTACTCGATACGAGCTGACTTGGAGGTTTAAACAACAGCTTAAACAACATCAAAAAGGAAGAGCAACAAAAACGACAACATGCGACTACGACGACGACGTCAACCTCGTCGCTAAAACCGGTTGTTGTCTCTCGTATCTTGTCTTGCCACCGGATATAGATGGCTTCCAGCAATTGAGAAAGGTTGATGTATATAAACAGTAAATTTGCAAATCTCTGATGAGTCATCTGCTATTGCTATTTGCTATGTCAGTGCATGATACATTATTGTTATCTCTCTACTCGTCTTTCTACTCTCTCTTTTTACTACCTCCGCCTCATTCCACCCGTCTCTTTTGCCTTCTGCCTTTTGCCTTCTGCCCCCTCTCTCCCTCCCCCCTCTCTCTCTCTCTCTGTTTTTCTCTTTTCTCAGACAGACGCCATGGTTATTTTAGCGTTTTATCATCATCTCGTTTCAGCTTTAGAACAGCATATCTTCCAAAACAAACAACTAAATTATCATCTTAGAGTGGGGGTTTGTTCTCGTTATCATCAACATGAGCCGAACGCACACACACACACACACACACACACACGCTGGCAATCACTTGCACTCGCGTACAGCACTCATGTACACATGTATATATGCAACAAAATCTCCATAAAGAAGAAACCCCTAGTCAGAATTAGAATCCCAATGAAGAACAATCACGCGATATCCATGTTCGGTATAATATATACAGGAAAACCGCCATAAACTAAAAAGCGAAAAACACCTAAACAGAATTAACCCTACAAGAAACAGAATGAAGGATAACTTAGAAACCACGACAACACAAAATACGAAAGACTCGCTGTCAAATAAGCAAGGATATGAAAAGTATTAATCTCATCTTCTGCTGGCTAACGGATATCATTATAGTTTCGACACCTAGGCAGGACCACTCAGCCCGGCAGTGTTAGTAGCGTTAAAAACATAAATACTGTCTGGGAATTAGTGGTGCAATATGTCCGTTATATTTACATCTGCTTATTATTACAAAACAGAAATGCAAACAACAGATTTCAAACAAATCGTTATATACTTATAGCTACGAAGCATGGAAATTAAAGAATATAATATAGGAAACAAAGAAATAGCTTCAAAACTGACACTGCCACTCCAAGAACTATAGAACTTATATATCCCTCTGGTACTCCATCGTCTACGACGACTCGGGTTCCAGTTGATCCGATCTACAGAACATCCTGCTCGTGAAAGTAACATGAAAATGGCTGAGCACTCTACAGACATGCGTACCTTTAATGTAGTTCTCAAGGTGATACATCGTGACAAGGCTGGCCCTTTGAAAAATAAGGTACAGTAATCTCTCGCCATATCACGGTTCACCTATCGCTGTTAACCTATCGCTGTTAACCTATCGCTGTTAACCTATCGCGGTTTATTATTTAAGCTTGCTTCGATTCCTCCGTGGTGTTGTTTTGCATTTATAATAAAATAAATATATACAAATCATAAAAATAATTTAAAAAAATATACAATACAGTACTGTTTCTACTTCGCAGATTTTCACCTATCGCGTGGCTTTTAGGAACGTAACAGCCGCGATAATCGAAGGATTGCTGTATTGCTGTTTCTAGCTGACTGAACTAAAGCAGCGTGGAATAAAAGGTCTTGCTCAACGACACAATGCGTCACCGAGAATCGAACTCACGACCTTATGATCGTGCGTCGAACACCCTAACAACTAAGCCACGTGCCTTCACAGAACTTATGTATTCCCGCTTATATTGTGGCATTCCGTCGGTTACGACGACGAGCGTTCAAATTGATCAGATCAACGGAACAGCCTGCACGTGAAATTAACGTGCAAGTGGCTGAGCACTCCACAGACACGTGTACCCTTAACGTAGTTCTCGGGGAGATTCAGCGTGACACAGAGTGTGACAAGGCTGTCCCTTTTGAAATACAGGTGCAACAGAAACAGGAAGAAAGAGTGAAAGACTGTTGTGGTGAAAGAGTACAGCAGGGTTCGCGCACCACCCCCTGCCGGAGCCTCGTGCAGCTTTAGGTGTTTTCGCTTAATCGACACTCACAACGCCCGGTCTGGTAACCGAAACCGCGATTCTACGACCGCGAGTCCGCTGCCCTAACCACCGGGCCATTGCGCCTCCACACACGCTTATATACACACACACACGTGCAGAGAGCAAGGAGTTTCGTATTTGTTACTTTCTTTACGAAGCAAAGTGACTTTCATGACATAATAATGAACTGACAAAATTTGTATAATTAATATTTTTAAAAATCGTTTTATCGAAACATTATATACACATATATTTCTTCCCAATAAATCTTTCCCAAATTAAGACGTTGTTTCGCATCTCTTTGTCTAGCTCTGTAGTTTTATGCGTATTAATTTTAATTTTATCTACTTTTTTATTAGCTGTCAAGACTTGATTGAGTTCTGTTCGTCTCGAAACAACCATTGGTCTCAAACTTACAACTAATTAGTCAGAAACCAATCATAAAAAAAAAACCCAGCTTACATCTCTTGTGGGTTTGTCAATGGAAAGAAACATATAAATAAATAATTCTCTATGGCTGTCACCTCCTTTATTTCGTTCTTCCCCTCTTTCTTATTGTCTTTAATTCTCTCTTCTCCTTATCTTTTACTTCTTCTTTCTTTATATTCACTGTTCCCGTTTTAAGTGAGTCGCTTCTAATATTGACAACTCATATGTCTCTATTACCCAACGGTAAATATTGTATGGTTTCCCATTTTTAATATTACTTCATTTCAATATACTACGTTAGTCATCCTCTCGCTCTCCCCTTCTTCTCTCTCTCTCTCTCTCTCTCTCTCTCTCTCTCTCTCTCTCTTGTCTCTCTGTCTATCTATCAGTTTATCTGGCTAGCTAACTCACACATGCTCTGTGTCCCCTCTCTCTCTCTCTCGCTTTCTCTCTATCTCTTTTCTCTTCCTATCTATCTAGCTAACACACACACACACATATATACCTATACACAGACACAAAGACACACACACACACACACACGCATACACATATGTCTATCTCTCAGTTTATCTCTGTCTTTCTGTCTCACTATCACAAAGATACACAGACGCATACGACGCGCACACACTCATGCATACATACATATATGTCCATCCATCTATTTATCTATCAATCTATCTATTTATATCTATCTATCTACCTATCTATCTATCTACCTATCCATTGTATTTGTCCCATCTTCGTTGAGCCCTGTGTGGCTAATAAAAGAAATGTATCTACCTATCCATTTACCTATCTTTCTATCTATCTATCTATCTATCTATCTATCTATCTATCTATCTATCTATCTATCTATCTATCTTTCTAGCTATCTCTACACTCATCTCTGTG
>NC_068988.1:9464085-9468411 GCF_001194135.2 Octopus bimaculoides
AAAATTTACTTGTTTTGAGTAACTCTCCAGATATCAGAACAACTTCTAAATGATGGCCGATTGGTTACAGTTTCAGTATAATAAAAAGATTAAAGGTAAAGTTAGCAGAGATAAAAGAAAGTAATGGAAATTAGTTGGTCTGCTTAAGCCAATGAAATTTTTGAAAATAAGCCGAATAGTTTGCTTACAGTTAGTATTATACTGAAAGTTTTGTGAGATTAGCTAGTCTCTATGGAAATATCTCTCCAACAGAACTATAATTAGTTGTGTTGACATGAATATTAAACAACGAGACTTATAACAGGTGCAATAATTTGGTAGAGAGCTGTAGATGGCCGTATCGATAAGAGAATATCCGAGCGAATGACGACGAGAAAAGTATTAATTTGCGATCGAGATATCGCTTTACTTACAAATGAGGTAGACAGGACAGATCGTTTGTTGTACCTTTTCGAGTTAATATATCTCCGATATGTTGTCGAACCTAGAATCAAGAAGTTTTAAGTTCTGATTTCCATCTCTTGTTGAATTATCTCGAGTAGAAATTTAGTTCTTTGGGAATGGGGTTTTAAGTTAATCTGTTCTGTAAAATAGCAACGTATGATACGAAAGGAAAATGGCGACTGCATTGACAGTTCTTTATGACGAGGTGAAGTCAGTTAATCGCATTTACAGTTCAATAGAATACAATGTGTGTTGAAGTAGGCTTAGTTTCTGGATAAAAGAAATCGGTAGAAGAAAATTGATTTGTTTTGAGTAACTTTGCCATTCACCTTTTCCATTTTTCAGTCATAGAGTTGTGGCCATGCTGGAGCACTGATCTGAATTGTTTAGTGGCACAAATCAACTCCCAGTACTTATTTTTTGGGAGCTCATTCTATCGGTCTCTGTTGCCGACGCACTAAGTCACGTAAAAAAACCAACAGCGATCGAGAAACGATGGTGGGACATAAACAAACAGAAACACACACAAATGTCGATACGACGAGGTTCCACACAGTTTCCGCCTCGAAATTCACTCATCAAGTATTGGTGAGCGCGGGGCTGTTTGTGATGACCCTTGCAAAAGGTTCCGTGCATTAGCCTGGACTCTAAACCGTGTAGTTTCAACTGATAACTGTTCCATTAAGATTACAAAGTTATTTGACACTGTTTTTCTTTGAGCCCCAGGACTCATGGGACGGGGCTGTTACTCGGTTTCCATGGCGTGTAACATGGACCGAGATCACAACATTATCCCTGAAAGGGGCCTCAGTCCGTTGCAGGGTTCAAGGCCAGCAGTCTTGAGGGGAGAGGGACAAGGGGATTACATCGACCCCAGCCCTTGATCGGAACTGAAGGGATGAAACGCAAAATTGTCTCATTTGAACTCAGAACATAAAGAGTCGAAAGAAATGTTACTCAGCATTTTACCCTTGAGCACTAACGATTTTAACTGATCGCTGCCTTATTTGAACATTATAGCTGTAATAAAATGAATTAAAGAATGAATGAAGGCTCTATTGCGATTTTATTAGGTCAATATTTGTGCACAAAGGCGAAAAGAAGAAAGCTTCATCGTAGTTCCAAACCCCCAGTTGCCAACCGAACTCATACTACGTAGATAACTGGATGAACTGCATTCAGAGCAGAGATATTCCCTGTTATATTCTGTCCATTAAACATTCTCTTCTACTATTTATTCTGTTCATTTATGTCGTCTGCTTACGTAGTTTAGATCTGACTGTTACAACATTCAATAACTCAACAGTTCACTGCAAACTTCTCTCTGTTTACATAAACATAGAGCGTCCAGTTCATATGTTTGTTCCTTACACCTCGTTTGATTCATAACTGTTTTACGAGGAAACTGGCGATATACACGAAGCAGTCTAACAGCTAACCGTAACCGGTTTGATCATAGATTATTGTCCCTGTTGTGGAGGCGCAATGACCCAGTGGTTAGGGCAGCGGACTCGCGGTCATAGGATGGCGGTTTCGATTCCCAGACAGGGTGTTGTGAGTGTTTATTGAGCGAAGAACCTAAAAGTTCCACGAGGCTCCGGCAGGGGATGGTGGTGGACCCTGCTGTACTCTTTCGCCACAACTTTCTCTCACGCTGAATATCCCCGAGAACTACGTTAAGTGTACACGTGTCTGTGGAGTGCTCAGCCACTTGCACGTTAATTTCACGAGCAGGCTGTTCCGTTGATCGGATCAACTGGAACCCTCGACGTCGTAAGCGTCGTAGTGCTAACAATCTGTAAAAGACCAACACAGTTAAAACTCTATGTGCAATAATAAAATCTTTTGTTCATTGTACGCGGATGTTGTTGAGTTACTTCTTCACGCAGCCCAAGAAACACATTTCCATTCATCAACTCAGCCAGTCAGCATCTCACATCAGCCAACAAACGCTCTCGCGACATAGGTTTAATCTAATAAGCTTAAAGGTTAATCTGACTTCTTCGGTTTCAAAACCATCGAAGCCGATATTCATTGAAGTAATCATTATATACGCTCCATTAATTAACTTTGTTCCATTTAATGACATTAAATCTCGTCTGTTACTGTGAACCTTCTGTAACCGGAAGGATTGGGAAAGCCGGGAGCACGTGATAGTTTTGATTACATTGCACTGACGTCTCTGTACGGGAAATAAGTACTATATAAGCGAAGCATTCTCTGCTGTGTATTATGGACGGTTTACATTTATTAATCAAGGTCTTCTTTAAACACGCAGAAAATCACACACAGACACACAGACAGAGGCACAGATCCATTGTGTTGTCAGATAAATTCGTACGTGTTTTTTCTTTTCTACTTTGCACGCTAATCGTCATTTGACTAAAAAGAGGCTGAATTTATTTCAATTACAAAAATGATAAGCAAAAGTTGTTGAGGAGGAATAGAGCTACAAAAGAACATTATGAAACACTACGAAGAATTATATTTGGAGTTAGTTCAAATAACATTGGAGAGAAACGAATGAATTTATATGACAATGCACACATACATGCACACATCCATACATAGATACATACATACATAAAGGTATACATGCATGCATACATACATACATAAATGTATGCATGTATGCATAACATACATACGCATGTACTTACACATGCATACGCACATACATACATACACACGTACGTACATACGTGCGTACACACATACATACGTGCATACATACATACGCACATACATGCATATATACATAGATACATACATGCATACAGTGCATAAATACATACATTCAGGGAAGATTTTTAAAGCATTCCAAAGATTCTTGAACTGAAATTCTCTGGAGGAATAGGTGCACACGCCCAAGTGTGTGTGCGTGTGCATCGACAGTTCTACCCACACACCAACTGAGTTACATATTCACAAACACCGGGAATTCTCTAAGCTCAAAAAATCTTGTCACAAGAATTCTCTTAAAAAAGAACTTAAATAAAACGAGAGGATACTGGCGAATATTCTTTTCTACTCTGGGCACAACGCCCGAAATTTTGAAGGTGGGGGCCAGTCGATTAGATCTACCCCAGTACGCAACTGGTAGTTAATTTATCGATTCCGAAAGGATGAAAGGCAAAGTCAACCTCGGTGGAATTTGAACTCAGAACGTAACGGCGACGAAATACCGCTAATCATTTCGCCCAGCCTGCTAACGTTTCTGCAAACTCGCCGCCTTAAAATATACTTTTCTACTCTAGGCACAAGGCCCGAAATTTTGGTCGTGGAGGCCAGTCGATTAGATCGATCTCGGTACGCAACTGGTACTAAATTTATCGACCCCGAAAGGATGAAAGACAAAGTCGACCTCGGTGGAATTTGAACTCAGAACATAAAGATATACGAAATACCGCTAAGTATGCTAACGATTCTGCCAGCTCGCCGCCCAGGAAACTGGAGAATATTCTAGCGGAACAGATAGGCGGAAGAGAAACAAACAAGGAAGATAGTTTTCCGACATCGAAACGAACAAAGAAAATATGTAAATTGTCTTACGACTACAACGGGACAGGAGTGAGCGGAGTTATTGCCAAAGAAAAATACGGAAGAATACCTTTCTGCTGGTAAAACAAACAACGACATGAATCAAAGTGGATAGTAAGACAATAGAGAAGAATGTGCAGAAGAGAAGAGAACAGAAAGTGGAGAGAAAGGGAGTGGTGAGAGAGAGGAAGGGAGAGAGAGGGAGAGATACACACACACATACACACAGCTAAAAACATAATATATAAATATATATGCTGACGCGAGCATGTATATGTATATATGTACATGCATGTATTAATCTCTCTCTCTCTCTCTCTCTCTCTCTCTCTCTCTCTCTCT
>NC_068988.1:9468550-9469023 GCF_001194135.2 Octopus bimaculoides
TATATATATACAGATAGATAGATAGATAGATAGATAGATGGATAGATAGATAGTGTATGTATGTGTGTGGAGGTGCAGTGGCCCAGTGGTTAGGGCCGCGGAATCGCGGTCGTCGAATCACGGTTTTGATTCCCAGACCGGTCGTTGTGAGTGTTTATTGAGTGAAAACACCCAATGCTCTACGAGGCACCGGCAGGAGATGGTGGGGAACCCTGGTGTACTCTTTCACCACGACTTTCTCTCACTCTTTCTTCCTGTTTCTGTTGTACCTGCATTTCAAAGGGGGCGAGCCTTGTCACACCCTGTGTCACGCTGAATCTCGTTAAGGGTACACGTGTCCGTTGAGTGCTCAGCCACTTATACGTTAATTTCACGAGTAGGCTGTTTCGTTGATCGGATCAACTGGAACCGTTGTCGTCGTAGCCGACGGAGTGCCACGACGACGATGTATGTGTATATATATACATATATAT
>NC_068988.1:9469871-9470535 GCF_001194135.2 Octopus bimaculoides
TATATATATATACGCACCTGTGTATATATATATATATATATAAATATATATATATATATATGCATACACATATATACACCACACACACATGCACAAATACACACACACATATATGTGCAGACGACATAAATGTTGGCAATAAAAATACTTTGGTTGTTCATAAATGATGTATTACCACACAAGATAATAACAAACGATTAGATTACATAATTGGAGCGGTTCGAGTCGGCCAAAGAAGCTACCATAGCTGTTTATCGGTAAATAATAGCGCTGACATTTTCGCATCATCAATTAAGTATTATTGGAAATTCCTTACTTATCCGACCATTTAAAAATGCTTGCAGTGTAATTCTTGGTAGTTGAATATAAGCAATTCTAGAGAAAGGAACCCTACCATTACCACCCCCTAAACTTCCCACCCCGACGCCGCCGCCGTCACCATGTCACCGTCGCCGTCGCAACCGCCCTTTTGTTATTATTATTATTATTGTTATTATTATTATTATTATTATTATTATTATTATTATTATGATATTTGCTAAGAAAATGAAACGGTAAATGGCGGTGCTTCTCGACTTTTCCCCCCACACACTCCACCCTTCAAAGCGTCCGCTACCATCGTCGCTACAACCACGACAGTCACCAGTGCCACCGCCACCACCAC
>NC_068988.1:9471633-9472680 GCF_001194135.2 Octopus bimaculoides
ATCAATTTTTACAGTTCAATAGGTTAAAAACGTTAGGATTTGGAGCAAAATAACAACTAAAACTATAACATCAGTTCTCCATATTTGGGACGTTCTGTCTTCCATTTTCTCTGTGCCGTCCGCCGGTGACTAGCCGCGTTGGGTTTATCATGATTCATCAGAAACACGTTATGTTACACAGAAAAAAAAAAGAGAGAAAAAAACCCATCATGTAATAAAGCAAAATGAAATAAAATAAATATTACTTCTCTCGTAAATAAAACCCATGTTTCCCCTCCGCCCGCCGCTCCACTACGCTCCCTTCATGTTTTCAGATAACTTCCGGTGACAATATTAACAACATGCTAAGAGTTGACAAGCTTGAATTGTAAATCCCTTGAATCTCATAAAAAGATATCAGCGATAAAAGCTTTGCCGATTACTACTACTACTACTACTACTACTACTACTACTACTATTATTATTATTATTATTATTATTATTATTATTATTGGCGGCGAGCTGGCAGAATCGTTACCGCGCTGGGCAAAATGTTCGATTGCATTTTGTCCGACTTCACGTTCTGAGTTCAAATTCCGCGGAGGTCAACTTTGCTTTTTATCCTTACGGGCTCCATAAAGTAAGTACCAGTTGAACACTGGGGTAGATGTAATCGACTTATCCCCTTCCCTCAAAGGCGCCTGGCTCCGTTACAACAAATATATATATATATATATATATTTGTTGTAACGGTTGGCTCGTCATTGCTCGTAATTTCAGGCTGATGACGAGCAATGACTCAGAAACATGTCCCTGAATGCAGACTAAAACTGGGTGGAGGTGCTTGTCTCCCCTTCACAAACATAAGGACACAGGAAATGTGTCAAGGCCAACAGGAAGCGGTCTAGCTTCCTAGGGCTAAATAGCAGCAGTATGATTCCCTTAATGGGTCTGTCACATTAAGTTGACAGTAAAAAACTGCTTTATCGTAATACTGCTGCTTATGTCTCTCTCTGTGAGATTTATAATTAGATCATTTCTAATATATATATATATTATATATATATA
>NC_068988.1:9473452-9473758 GCF_001194135.2 Octopus bimaculoides
ATATATATATATATATATATATATATATATATATATATATATATATATATACAGATAGATACATACATACATATACGTATATTATATATATACACATATATATATATATATAGATACATCTATGTGTGTGTATGTATGTATGTATAAGTATGTACATATAAATGTAAATATATGCATATACATATATATGTGTATATGAATGCATGTATGCATATATATATGTATACATGTATTATGTATGTGTATATATATATGCATATAAATGTATCTATCTATCTATCTATCTCTCTCTCTCTCTCTCTCTCT
>NC_068988.1:9474700-9475320 GCF_001194135.2 Octopus bimaculoides
ATAATAATAATAATAATAATAATAATAATAATAATAATAATAATAATAATAATAATAATAATAATAATAATAATAGCCTTGATGCAGTACCAAGCAGTGACTCTCGTGGCTTCTGCTCTTAACTTATTGAAAGTTTTGTCATGGTGTAAAAGATGGGCTGCATTAAGTATAATGCTCAATACCATTGATTCGCTTGTCAATTGCTTGGTCTTAACCGGTTGCGCATGTCATTTGGTGGCTGACGATATGTGCATCTCTGATCATGAGCAGGAGTAGTGGGGGAGCATCATAGTCCTGAGTTGAGAAGGATTCTTTGGGGTTTTAATAATTCACCCCTGGAAACATGGGTGTCTCGTTCATCATCCTTAAACAACCCTTATTCAGGGATCTTTTGAATGGGATGGGCTACTCGAGTTGAACAAAATTCTAACTAGGCCCCACCTGCCAGCCACTTGCACGTTAATTTCACGAGTAGGCCGTTCCGTTGATCGGATTAACTGGAACCCTCGACGTCGTAAGCGACGGAGTGCCAACAACAACAATATAGCATAATAATAGTGGTTTCCGATTCGAGCACAAAGCCCTAGATTTGAAGGTACATGGTTAGTCAATACCCCCCC
>NC_068988.1:9475330-9477247 GCF_001194135.2 Octopus bimaculoides
ACCGAATGGTACTATAATTTAGCGACCGCCGAAATAATGGAAGATAAAACTGACCACCATTGGATTAGAATTCATAATCTAAAGACCCGGTTGCACAACAATTATCTGATGATGTAAATAAAGATTCTGCTAATCCTGTAACATAGTAATAATTTCTAATTATCGGCTCCAGAAGGGTGGAAGAGAATAATTAACTTTGGTTCAATTTGCATTCAGCCAGTCAAGAACAGGAACAAGTACAACAAAACAGTTTGTCTGACACTCTGATAATTCTGATGGATGGTCACGGTGGGACTTCTTTTGGTCATTAGTCTGCTCAATCGGGACTGACATAGAACTAAATAACAACAATTATTTATAAAAATATAATAATTCAAGACAGAAAGTGTAATAAAAACAATACAAATAATATGGTAAGCAGTATATGTTGTGTAATGGAGAGAATGAAGAGACTGTAAAATACATAATTAAAACAATGTAATAGAGACAATATGATAAAGATAATATGATACTGTAATAAAGAAAATATAGTATATAGGCTGTGAAGGCACATGGCTCAGTGGTTAGACCTTCGGACTCACTATCATGAAGTAGTGAGTTCGATTCCCGGACTGGGTTGTGTGCTGTGTCTTCGGGTAGGACACTTTATTTCGCGTTGCTCCAGTTCCCTCAGCTGTAGAAATGAGTTGTGACGTCACTGGTGCCAAGCTGTATCGGCCTCTTTGCCTTTTCCTTGGATAACATCGGTGGCGTGGAGAGAATGCATGGGCGACTGCTGGTCTTCCATAAACAACCTTGTCCCAGACTTGTGCCTCGGAGGGGAACTTTCAAGGTGAAAGCCCATGGTCATTCATGACCGAAGGGGTCCTCTTAATCTCAACAAACACCGTTTTAGAGATAATAGAGATATTAAAATATGGATAATATGTTTCTTTTTCTTATGGGCACAAGACCTGAAATTTTGCGGGAAAGGACTTCTGGATTACATCGACCCTAGTGGTTGACTGGGACTTTTCTCGACGACTTTGATGGCACGAGTAACAAGACTTACCGTGGGGATATTTGAAATTAGAATGTAAAAGATGACCGAAATGCCACAAAAAATTTGATCGAACGCATTAACGATTCTTCCAGCTCGCTCCTTAAAAGGTGAATGGTAGAAGAGACACAATTCTGATCATATATCCGAGATAATATAGCACATAGAATACAGATAATATGATAAAGGAAAAACAGATAATTCGATACAGATTAGAGAGATAATATAATATATATGATATAATTTAGATAATAGAAATAATGCAGTGAAGATAATAATAATGTAGACAGTCCTGATAATGTGATAAAGACAATATAAATAATAAAAGCAGATAATACGGATTAAGTTACACAATAGAGATAACACAATAGAAACAGTGTAATAAAGATATATGTACTAGAGGTGATAAGGATATTAAATGATGTAGTACATCGTACCTCTAAAAGTACGGGATGGTCTCAGTTGGAACGCCTTTTGGTTAGGTGTCTGACCGATAGGGCCTAGAAGCATTGAAGTAAGAATCTATTAGTTTCCTAATAAGAAACTATTATTATTACATATATGTATGTATGTATGTATATGTTGATCCACTACTCAGGAAGAGACTATTCTAGAGTACGTTCTGTCTTATCTTCGAAACGTCTAGATAGAATAGAGACAGCTGATGAAGGGATATTCCAAGTGGCTTTCCGTTTTCCTATGTGTTCGTTCCGTTGTCTGTAGTTTATTGTTCTAACGTCCTGTACCCTGATATGCATGTATATACACATGTAGATGTAAGTATGTACATATATGTGTGTATACATGTATATATATTCTTTGTATTATTACATTATTGAACGCACACGTCCTTTTTTGCAAGTAAGTCTATATATATA
>NC_068988.1:9477350-9480202 GCF_001194135.2 Octopus bimaculoides
AGATGTAATAGAGATAATCCTTTCTACCATAAGCACAAGGCCCGACATTTTGGGGGAGGGGGCCAATTGATTAGATCGACCCTTGTACGCAGCTGGTATTTAATTTACCGACCCCGAAAGGATGAAAAGCAAATCTGATCTCGGCAGAATTTGAACTCAGAACATAAAGACAGACGAAATACCGCTAAGCATTTCGTCCAGCGTCCTATCGATTCTGCCAGCTCACCGCTTTTATGTAATAAAGATAATGTCATAGGGTCAATATTGATCATATAATACTGATAATGTTATAACTGATAATATGATACAATACAAGTAATGTAATACAGATAAAAGAGATAATGTGATATAAGGTAATGCAATACAGACAATTCTGATAATGTAATCTGAATAACACAAATAATGGTTTCAAATTTGGTAAAAGACTAGCAATTTCAGGGCAGGGATGAAGTCGATTAGATCGACCCAGTACGCAACAGGTACTTAATTTATCGACCCTGAAAGGATGAAAGGCAGAGTTGATCAAGGCGGAATTTGAACTTAGAATGTAATAATGACGAAGGACTACCAAGCATTTTAACCGGAGTCTTAACGATTCTGTCAGCTCGCCACCTTTTTTTAGCACAAATAATGGTTTCTAATTTTTGCACAAGGCCTGTAATCTTTTAGGTCTGGGAGGAAGTCGATTATATCGACCCCCAGTGCGTAACTAGTATTTATTTAATCGACCCCGAAAGGATGAAAAGCAAAGTCGAATTCGGTGGAATAATAATAATAATAATAATAATAATAATCTTTTCTACTCCAGGTACAAGGCCCGAAATTTTGGGCGAGATGGCCAGTCGATTAGATCGACCCCAGTACGCAACTGATACTTAACTTATCGACCCCGAAAGGATAAAAAGCAAATTCACCCTCGGCGGAATTCGAACTCAAAACGTAATGACTTGCGAAATACCACCAAGCGTTTCGTCCAGCTTACTGATGATTTTGACAGCTCAATGCCTTAGATAATACAAATAAAAAAAAGCAGAAAATGCAGATGCTGTAATACTTGGAAGGGAATGGAATTTACTAAAGGAATCACTGGACCAAGTGATGGTGTTAAATCGAGATCGAACCGAAGCGATAGTAGAAAACAGTCGGCCAACACTTGCGGTGTGGTGTGACTAAACTCAAAGGAATCTAGTTTCGATGTGATCTTGTAAACCAGGAAGCCATGTTAGCGCCCATCACGCAAATCTGTAAAATTATTAATATTTGATGACATGGTGTGAACGGTTACAAAGAAATCTCGCCAAGTCTGCTTTGAATATGAAAAGATGCAATCTTGCCAAGAGATTTGCTGTGAATAGAGATGTTTGCCGGCGGCTATCTTTTTACATATAGACCATGTGATATGTTGACATAAATGACACGAGGACACAAGCTGAATACAAGGCAGAGTGGCAAATGCTAACGGTTTTGAAAGAAGAGCGTTCCCTCTATGACAACAAAAATAATTCTTCAATCATTCAGTTTTCCTTCCAATCTATCGAACTTCAGGTTAATTAAATTTCGCCTTTCACCCCCTGTTGTGATTACCATGGCAACAACAATTTGTACTTAATGAAGATTCTAACTAATGAGACTTGGATGGATAACTATTTCAAACAAAGAACAAACAAACAAATGAAAAAACAAAAAACAAAAAAGACATAATGAATTATTAAATTTAAAACAGTAATTAACTAAAGAATAAATTGTTACATGTAATTAGTGTTGCTGTTCTTGTTCTTGCTCTTTGTATTACTCTTGTAATTCTCTTCGTTTGCTCCTCTTCCCACCCTCTTCTTGCCTTCCACCCTCGTCTTCTTTTTATTATTATTATTATTATTATTATTATTATTATTATTATTATTATTATTATTATTATCATTATCATCATCATCATCATCATCATCATCATCATCATTATCATCATCATCATCATCATCATCATCATTATCATCATCATCATCATCATTATTATTATTATTATTATTATTATTATTATTATTATTATTATTATTATTGAAGGCGGCGAGCTGGCAGAAACGTTAGTACGCCGGGCGAAATGCTTGGCGGTATTTCGCTCGTCGCTACGCTCTGAGTTCAATTTCCGCCGAGGTCGACTTTACCTTTAATCCTTTCGGGGTCGATAAAAGAAGTACCAGTTGAACACTGGGGTAGATGAAATCGACTTATCCCCTCCCACAAAAATGCTACCCTTGTGGCAAAATTTGAAACCATTATCATTATAGTAATAATAATAATAATAATAATTGTTATTATTATTATTATTATTATTATTATTATTATGTAAAGAGGTGTGAAGAAAGTCTTGGTAGACATTTAAAGTTGGCGTCTTCCATATTCTCATTTCAGTTTCTACGAAGATCAATTTATCGACCCCGAAAGGATGAAAGCAAAGTCGACCTCGGTGGAATTTGAACTCAAAATGTAGTTTTGGTATCGATTATTAAAAAGGGCCGAGCAAACACTGGGACCGACACAATCGATTAATCTCCTCTCCGCTCGCTCACATGTCAGACCATACTCTTACTCTCTTTTACTTGTTTCACTCATTTGACTGCGGTCATGCTGGAGCACCGCCTTTAGTCAAGCAAATCGACCCCAGGACTTATTCTTTGGAAGCGTAGTATTTATTCTATCGGTCTCTTTTGCTGAACCGCGAAGTTACGGGGACGTAAACACACCAGCATCGGTTGTCAAGCGATGTTGGGGAGACAAACACAGACACAAACATATACATACACACACGCGCACACACACACACACACACACACACACACACACACACACACACACAC
>NC_068988.1:9480368-9481648 GCF_001194135.2 Octopus bimaculoides
ATATATATATATATATATATATATATACATATATACGACAGGCTTCTTTCAGTTTCCGTCTACCAAATCCACTAACAAGGCTTTGGTCGGCACGAGGCTATACTAGAAGACACTTGCCCAAAGTGCCACGCAGAGGGAATGAACCTAGAGCCATGTGGTTGGTAAGCAAGCTATTTACCACACAGCCACTCCTGTGAAGGCGGTGAGCTGGCAGAATCGTTAGCACGCCGGGCGAAATGCTTAGCGGTATTTCGTCTGTCTTTACGTTCTGAGTTCAAATTCCACCGAGGTCGACTTTGCTTTCATCCTTTCGGGGTCGATAAATTAAGTACCAGTGAAACAGTGAGGTCGATGTAATCGACTGGTCCCCTCCCGCAAAATTTCAAGGCCATGTGCCTTCGGTAGAACGGATTATTATTCGCATTGATGGTTTGAGAGAATCTTTAGAGTGTCGAACAAAATGCCCAATAGTATTTGTTACTGCTCTTTACGCTCTGAGTTCAACTACTTTGCCTTTCATCTTTTAGGGGCCTGTAAAATAAATACCAGTTATACACTGGGGTCGATGTCATCGACAAGCCCCTTCCACTCAAAAACTGCTGGCCTTGTGCAAAAATTTGAAACCATTATTCTTATTATTGTTGTTAAAACGGGAAGCTGGCAGAATCGTGAGCGAGCTAGACGAAATGTTTAGCGGCATTTCGTCTGTCTTTACGTTCTCAGTTCAAATTCCGCCCAGGTCAACTTTGCCTTTTATCCTTTAGGGGTCACTAAATTAAGCACCGGTCAAGTAGTGGGGTCCATGCGATCAATTTACATCCGCCCCACAAATTTAAGGGTTTGTGCCTTTAGTAGAAAGGATTATTGTTGTTGTTATTAATATTGTTATTATTATTATTTTTTAAGCGGCGAGCTGCCAGAATCTTAGCGGTATTTCAGGTCTTGTGCCCTTTGTAGAAAGGATTATTTTTTTATTCTTTCATTCTCTTATTTGTTTCAGCCATTTGACTGCGGCCATGCTGGAGCACCGCCTATTTATTCATTTATTGTTTTTCAAGGGAAATTTGTTGTGTACTATTTTCTGTTACACTGCAAAGCGAATGAAAACAAAAAAAGGCAAAACTCTTCCTTCGTTTCATATTTTTATGTATTTCTCATTATTATTATTATTATTATTATTATTATTATTATTATTATTATTATTATTATTATTATTTGTCAAGGTGATATGCTAACGAAGAAGTGGATATGACATAACTTTCATCATTGGCACTAGAAAT
>NC_068988.1:9481952-9482636 GCF_001194135.2 Octopus bimaculoides
TATATATAGACTCATACATGCCCATCCGTACACAAATACACACATACATACGTACATACATGCACATGTAAGCATAAGCATACACACACATGTACTCACACTAAAGTACACACATACACATATACACATTCACACACATAAGCACCCTTACATATATGCACACACATAGAACTACACATATACACACATGTGTGTGAGATGGCAGCAGTAAAAAGATTTCTAGGTTTTTGACGATTCTTTGAATATTTGAAACTAATTGAATGAAAGTTGGATACCACAGAAATGATAACAATAATATAATAATAATAATGATAATAATAATAATGATAATAATAATAATAATAATAATAATAATAATAATAATAATAATAATAATAATAATAATAATAATAATAGTAGTAATAATAATAAATGAATAAATGAATAAATTCAGCACAAAAGAAAGAAAGAACAAAAACTAGACAAACAACATGAGGACTGATTGATAAAATGGTGTCGAGAAAATGCATGTAAAACATATGTGTGTATGTACACATACATATACATACATGCGTACATACATACATACATACACACATACATACATATATACATACATATACATGCATATATATATATATATAATATATATATAGATATATATATATATACATACATATATATATACATATGCATATATATATA
>NC_068988.1:9483022-9486660 GCF_001194135.2 Octopus bimaculoides
ATATATATATAAGTGCACATGCGTATATATTTCCATATATAATGTTTACATATACATATATATATACATGTGTGTGTGTGCGTATGTACGTATATATATAAATGATGTGTACATGTATGTGTGTGTATCTATGTATATGTATGTGCATACGACCTCTACTTTGGTTTCTTTGCGTGTTTTGTAATAAGTGTTAGCGGCCTAATCCTCTTCAAATCACCCCGTGACATACCATATCGGGTCTGCACACATTAGAAAATGTCACCTACATAATCCTAAATATATGGTAACTTTATGAGTGGAAGGATGTTGGCCACAAGTCCTATATGATCATTTTTGATCCCGCTATAAAGGGTGAATAGGTTATTACTTAATCATGTTTGAAAAACGAGAGTGGAGCATTTTCGTTATGTGCTCGTGAAGAAGTTTCGTTGAAGTTGAGAAATATTGCGAAATGATGGCAAAGAAGTTTACGTGAAAGAATAAGGCGAGAAAGGAGTAATAGTAGACATTAAAAGATGGAGGAAATGGTGACTGAATGATGTAAAGGATGCGATAGATATTAGCGATAAGGGTAATTGCCGAGGGGTAATATATATTCCAACCCCCACTTGAATGTGGTTATTATGTTAGAATAAACTTTACTGCGATAGATGTGTAAAGAACAATGAAGGAATTTAGGTAAACCGAGATCGGAGTGACAATAGGATGACAGGATGAGATGCAGAGTAAAAAATGGTGAAATTTAGACAAAAAGAAGAAACGATAGTAGACATAAAAGGAAATGTTGAAGAAAAGAATGGTGAAGAAATTTGGTCAAATAAGAAGGGATAGAAGGCGGTGAGCTGGCAGAATGGTTAGCACGCCGGGCGAAATGCTTAGCTGTATTTCGTCTGCCGTTACGTTCTGAGTTCAAATTCCGCCGAGGTCGACTTTGCCTTTCATCCTTTCGGGATCGATTAAATAAGTACCAGTTACGCACTGGGGTCGATATAATCGACTTAATCCCTTTGTCTGTCCTTGTTTGTCCCCTCCATGTTTAACCCCTTGTGGGCAATAAAGAAACAGAGAAATAAGAAGGGATACAAGGTTTACAAAAGATGAAGGAAATGGTAACTGAATGATGTAAACTGTGTGATCGATCAGTAAAGAGTGGCGGAGAAGTTTAGGTAAAAGCAAGAAAGGAGTGATAGTAGATATACAAGAAAATAATGGCGGAATGTAATGAAGGAAAAAGAATGACGAAGAATTTTGAATGAAACAAGAAGGAATAACAAGTATGTAAATGGCTAAGAAGAAGATGACGAGATGAAATAAATGGTGTGTTTGAGGAATAAAGAATGATGAAGAATTTCGATTGAAACAAAAGATGAAATGATAGCAGATATAAAAGACGTAGAAAAATAACCAGGAAGAGATAATGTAAACATTTGATAACTGAATAAAGAAAGATCTGGAGATGCGAAATAATACAAGAAGACTTGAGAATAGAATGACTGAGCCAATATTATCAAGAGAATTACAATAGAAGAGTTAATAACACAATAGGATTAGAGCGGATTAGAGTAGTTGATTTCGCAAATATTACATGAATGGGGGAGATAAAAACACGGGAGCTGGAAGAGTAGGGAAATGGCAGTCTTAAAAATAAAGGTGTTACAAGGCGAAAAGTGAAGCAATTTGATTGCTGAGTAAAATTGAAATAAAATCTGTAATAATAGATAGGGAAAAAATATTTTTAAAATATTTTTAAAAATATAGAAAGAAAGCTATTATGTAACTACAAGAAAAGAATGGAGGCACTAAAAATAAGATGAGAATGGAATAAATTATATTGCGGATTAAAATTCTTTTTACTTGTTTCTTTATTTTTCATTGTTGTTTTCGCTCGTGATTACAGACTAGAATATGTTTTTTTAAAGTCTAAGAATAAGGGGAGAGTGTGTAATAAGGTTAATAAAGGGGAAGGGATTAGGGGCCTATGAATCATGAACAGTGACTAATAAGATACAACTCTGAAAAAGGGGGAGTGACCTTAACGAATAAGGAGAGGTTTATTGAAACAAAAATGTGTTAGAAAGACAGTACTGGGGTGGAGGAACAAGGATAAGGGTCCGTGGATAAATGAAACTCGTGAACGGAATCCTTATTTCATATGACAACGATCCCCCGGATCAATTTTCTTCTCGCGTTTGCGTGACATTAAATAAATACAGAGTAAAGCCCATAGGGATAAGGCACTGATGTCTCCCTTCTTTGTTGGAATTGAGAGTTAGCCCTGAAAACTAATGAAATACAATCGTACAAAGAATGCCATCACCGCTGACACTAGCAATTTATAATTTAGCTTGAGGTACAGGCTAAAGTCGTTCATCTTGTCGTGGCCAAGATACGAAACATTAAACATTACACTTTCAGCTGCTTTCTTATCATCTGGTCAGTTCAGCCACAGCTTTCATTAAGCACAAAGAAAACGTGAGTTATGTTGGTTTCAAAATTTGGCACAAGACCAGCAATTTCAAGGGATTACACCGACCTCAGTGCTTGACTGGTACTTATTTTATCAACACCGAAAAGATGAAAGGCAATGTCGACCTCGGTGGAAGTTTGAATTCAGAACAGAAAAACGAACGAAATTCCGTTAAGAATTTTGCTCTGCGTGCTAACGATTCTGCCTGCTCGCTGTATTAAATGTCAGTTATATTGGTTTCAAATGTTGTTACAAGGTCAACAAGTTCGGAGGACGGTCGGGGGAGGGGTGTTGATTACATTTACCTCAGTGTTCAACTGGTACTTATTTTATCAACGCCGAAAGGATAAAAAGCCAACTTTCTGTCTTAAAACCTGAGTTATACTAAAATCAGATATTAAAAGGTCAGCTTGGTAAAAATCAGCAGCGTTTACGACACCAGAAGGCCTTTTCCGACTTAAGGGACTGGTGGCTGAAAACTCTGCAAAGGGAATGTTTAAGGGGAAATTATGATTAGGGAGGAGATCGGAAAATTATGTTCGACTGTTTGAAAAACGATCTCAAGGACAAGGATGTGACGTTAACCAGAATAACGTGTTAAGATCTACTGCGTTATCCAGTTTATAAGGAACACACGGTGAGAAGGTGTGATAAACGAGGATAGGTTTGTTGTCAACTGATTCTTTTTACAAGAGACGTAAATCGAGCAAACGAATAAAACCAGGGAACTGATAATAAAAATTAATTGAAAAGACAAGAAAGAATAATTAAGGAAGAAAACGCCAGATCAATTAACAAGCTGACTATGTGAGATTGTGAGTTAAGAAGGTTATTGGGGGAAAAAAAGCATAAATTAAATAGTTGATTGTGCGATGACATCAACGTAGTATTAGACTATTTTACTCTTTTAATTGTTTCAGCCATTGAACTGCGGCCATGCTGGAGTTAACTTGTAGGGTTAACTGAACAAATTGATTTCCATACTTGATTTAAGTGTAGTGTCTGATTCTATCTCTCTTTACTCTCTTTTACTCTTTTGCTTGTTTCAGTCATTTGACTGCGGCCATGCTGGAACACCACCTTTTAGTCGAGCAAATCGACCCCATGACTTATTCTTTGGAAGCCTAGTACTTATTCTATCGGTCTCTTTTACCACGTGTTGTTTACTGAA
>NC_068988.1:9486670-9489037 GCF_001194135.2 Octopus bimaculoides
ATATGCATATGCATGGGTACGTACATAATATTAATTTTGTGTGTTAGTGCATGTGTGTCTATCTTTGTAGCGAAATATACTTTTTATATAAAACACTCTGATTCGGCACATAACATTTGGTAAGCGAATAAAAGACCTGGCAACACACAAGGGTATGTTTTTAAAAATATCTAAATAGGCTCAAGAAGAAATTTTGTGTTTTAAAGGGTTATTCTTGAATGTTTTAGAAAGCAAAAGAATTGCTAGCCATCAACGTAAATAATAAAGAATGAAGAATATCGAAAAACGGTGAATTGAGGTGGCTGGAATAATAAAATCAAGGAAAGGGTTAAGTAAAAATGGGAGGCGAAAAGAAGAATAAAAATGGTAAGAAGAGAGATCTTAGGGCAATTGAATCTCTTAAAAACAGGATGGAATGAAATACAGAAAAAAAAATAAAACCACTGCTACAATTAAGATTGTGAGAGGCTGAACGAAAATGGAAGCAAAGAATGGCAAATGCGAAAGTACTGGGAATAAAAGAATTAATGATAGCGCGAACAATGGAAGAGTGAGAGGGAAAAACGTGGAAAACAAAAATAGAGTCTGATGTAGTTTATTTAAGGGAAAGAGAGAGAGAGAGAGAGAGAGAGAGAGAGAGAGAGAGAGAGAGAGAGAGAGGTGAGTGTTAGAGAGAGGGAAAGAGAGAGGGGGTGTCAAGTGTGAGAATAATAGAAAGAAAGAAGTAGAATAAGAGAACGAAGAAGGTCGATGCCAACATGAATATATGTGTGTACGCCAATGTATGTATATGTGTATGTATATATATATATATATATATATATATATATGTGTGTGTGTATATATATATGTATATATATATATATATATATATATGTGTGTGTGTGTGTGTGTGTGTGTGTGTGTGTATGCATACATATAGATAGATAGATAGATAGATATAATGGTAGGGTGATTTTTGGCAAGAGAAAATGGTGGTTGAAGGAGTTGAACTGATAATAATAATAATAATAATAATAATAATAATAATAATAATAATAATAATACAGGCCAAAGCACAAAGGCTCAGACGCATGACCAAAAAAGAAACTTCTATAGACATAACAAGACCTTCAAAGAAAGTGCGAAAAAGTTCTACTGAGAAATGGAAGGAAAGAAAATATATGTAAGCCAACGACCGACCATTGGAGAACTGAAAAAACTTTTCGAGTAACGTCTGAAAGAAGAGCAAAATCTATAAAAGTGAAGGCAAAATGGATCCAGGAAGAAGAGGAAGAGCTTAATATGAGCGGTGAATCCCAAGTTCGGACTGATATAACATTTGAAGAAATTACGTATGTTATCAATAAAACAAATAAATGGAAAACGGTGGGATGCGATGGAATTGCCAAATTTTCGATTAAAAATCTTGTTATTACTCATATAGACTTAGTATTCTTTTCTACTCTAGGCACAAGGCCCGATATTTTTGGGGAGGGAGCTAGTCGATGAGATCGACCCCAATACGCAACTGGTACTTAATTTATCGACCTCGAAAGAATGAAAGGTAAACTCGACCTCGGTGGAATTCGAACTCAGAAGGCAAAGACAGACGAAATACTGCTAAGCATTTCGCCCGGCGTGCTAACGATTCTTATTTCTTTATTGCCCACAGGGGGCTAAATATAGAGGGGACAAACAAGGACAGACAAATGGATTAAGTCCGGAAATTTTTAATAAAGAAAATGCACCACCTAAAAGCAGATATTGACAGATTGTATCTTCCAAGAGGAGATGGTGACCGAGGCATTGCTCAGCCAGAATTAATATGCAGAACAACTGCTGTAGAGCCGGATAAGAACATCGAAAGAACAGAAGTCTTTCAATGTCCTGCAAATAATCAAAGATCATGATGGAGGGGAAAACATCTAGTCCATAATAATAATAATAACGATCCCTTCTACTATAAACACAAGGCCTGAAATTTTTGGGGAGAGAGCCAGTCGATTAGATCAACTCCAGTACGCAACTGGTACTTAATTTATCGAGCCCTCCGCCCTCCACCCACAAAAGATAAAAGGCAAATTCGACCACGGTGGAATTTGAACTCAGAACGTAAAGAGGATCAAAATATCGTTAAGCATTTCGCCCGGCGTGCTAACGTTTCTGCCAGCTCGCTGCGTTTAATAATAATGATAATAATCCTTTCTCTTATAGGCACAAATTTTGGGAGAGAGATTCAGTCGATTGATTCGACCCTAGTACTCAGCTGGTACTTGTTGAATCGACCCTGAAAGGATGAAATGCAAAGTCAACCTCGGCGGTATTTGAACTCAGAAAGTATACAGCCGGAAGAAATGCCGCTGCACTTGGGACTAACTGCGTAGG
>NC_068988.1:9491132-9492862 GCF_001194135.2 Octopus bimaculoides
ATATATATGTATATATATTTGTGTATATATAGAAGCATGTATGTATGTGTGTGTGTGTGCGCGCGTGTGTGTGTGTTAGTGAGTGTGTGCGTGCATGTCTTGTGTCTCTGTGTGTGCGTACAGAGATAGATAGACAGGTAGGTAAGAGAGAGAGAGAGAGAGAGAGTGGGGGAAGAGAAAGTGTGAGATTAACCTTTAAAAAATACATCACCGAGCAGAGCGCAAAAAATAATACCTGAAAAGTACGTGAGAGAAATCATATATTTATATTAAAAATATGATGAAAGAAATACTCTCTTATTTCATTAAATACACGATGAGAAAAGAAAAAAACATATTTCATGTTAGGTACATGAAAGCGGAAAACATATATTAGACATAAAACACGCTATGTATAAAATTGAAAGGAAAGAAACTGCCCAGGAAACAAGGGACAAATAGTCATTTACAGAGTTTATATACACAGCAAACTCAATTTACATAATGCATACATATATATACATACATACATACATGTGTGTGTGCGTGTGTGTATGTGTGTGTGTGTTTATTCCAGGCAGTGACAAGTTCAATGGAAATTAAGTCCAGCCACTTAGAATAAGACACTCAAAGAATAGTGTTTGAGAATGATTAAAGTATAAAGTATTTAATACATAATCGTTAGTCCGACAAAGTATATTTTCTGAGACTAACGATTATGATTCTATGCATATATACATAAGCATCTACATTGCTAGAAATTAGAGTTAAAAACTTTTGATGTTTTAAGAAGAGCACAATATATATACACTGACAGGGGAGGTAACCGCCTCATGACGACCTCTAGAATCACTAGACTAGGCCTAGTTTCGCCTATCCTGTAGGCATCGTCAGTAGTAACTACACAAACGGTCAAGGGCTTGGCTAATTCTGTCCGCCATTATAGATGTTTTTATCATAGAAATGTATGGCTGATTTAGCGAAGTACGTATATATATATATTATATATATATATATATATATATATATATATATGTATATATATATATGGATGTGTGTATTTTTCCCTTGTTTACAATTAACACGGAAAAATAGATAAGCAGTTACCAGGCAGCAAAATATCACACAAGTAATAAGGACGTAACACCTTGTTTGTAAAAGTAGAAACTCCGGGTTGATGTGAAATAGTTTGTATAATATATATAAATAAATGGAGTTAAGTGTATGTGTTATTCAAATTCTTTTACTTCCGACACATGTTTCGAAGAAAACATTGGTATTATTCCAAAGGAATAAAATGGTGTAAAACAATGTAATCTTCTCTTCAGGGAAAGAAAGAAATAAACCAAACTCATCAATAAGATATTTTAATAGAATGTGATGGATGTGTATAATGATGAACGGAACGCTATTAATTTTTTTTTAAACCGTTAGGGGATATAGACCTTAATCATAAATACATGTTCATATACATACATGTATACATACATACATACATATATTCATTCTTACATGCATGCATCCATCCACACATACATACATTCATATATACATACATACATACGTGCATACATCCATCCATCCATCCATACATACATACATACATACATACATACACACACACACATACATACACATACATACAAGCACACACATACGTACATACATACCTACAAACGTAAATACATTCATGCTTACATGGTGGTGGTGGTGGTGGTGGTGGTGGTGGTTGTGGTTGTGGTGGTTGTGGT
>NC_068988.1:9493536-9499971 GCF_001194135.2 Octopus bimaculoides
TATATATATATATATATATATATATTATACTATATATACGTATGTATATGTGTATGTGTGTGTGTGTGTTAATTATTGTTAGATAAGTATACTGCTGACAGTGACTTCGAAGTTTCAGCCAGCTAAGCCAGTTTCGAAGTGACTGTCAACAACGTTCTCGTATGAGAAAAATAAATCTGTACTCTACAAAAGTATGGAGTAAAACCCATCAGATTAATGTAACATTAAAAAAAAAATTCAACTGAACATAAAAGAATTATCAATTTATCCGGCTGAGTAAAAAGTAAGCAACGTTTAATTGTATACTTGTCTGTGGAGTGCTCCACAGACAAGTGTACCATTAACGTAGTTCTCGGGAGAGATTCAACGTGACACACAGAGTGTGACAAGGCTGTCCCTTTGAAATAGAGGTACAACAGAAACAGGAAGAAAGAGTGAGAGAAAGTTGTGTTGAAAGAGTACAACGTCGGTTGTCAAGTGATGGTGGTGGGACACACACACACACACACACACACACACACAACCGGGAATCATATGAATCGTGATTGAGAACCATTGCTCTAGACATTGCTGTTTCGATTCCTAGACCCTATGGGGCCCTTTTCCTAGTTTCCTCGGCATCATGTTCCTCTTGAACGGAACGCCAGTCCGTTGCAGAATTATTCATCTACGACTGAGTGAACTGAATCAACGTCAAATACAGTGTTTTACGCAAAAACACAACGCACCAGCCAGTCTGGGTATCGAAACTACGATCTTGCAATCGGGCGCACAGCACCCTAACCACTAAGCTATGCATTGTCACTTCTGTATTCTATGGTGCTTGCAAATTACAAACGCGGCAGTTATTTTGCAGAGCTTTTTTCTTACCTATCACCTCCATAGTGGCAAGTAAGCTTGTTGCTTTTCTTTTCGCTGTGTGGTAGCAGCTGTTTTTGAAATATATTGGCGTTGAATATTAGGATAAGTATTCTTCGACACAAAAACAAGAATGTCATATGTGTTTCTTTTTTTTTTTTTTAAATAGTAAAATCAAATACGGAAAACTAAGAAGCAAACTGCTGTTGTGCTATTTTCTTATGATAGAACAGAGATTGGGTAAAAATCATATTTTGTATAATGATAATGGTTTCCAAGGCGGCGAGCTGGCAGAAACGGTAGCACGTCGAGAGAAATGCTTGGCGACATTTCGTCTGTCTTTACGTTCTGAGTTCAAATTCCGCCGGGGGTCGACTTTGCCTTTCATCATTTCGATGTCGATAAATTATGTATCAGTTGCGTACTGGGGCGGGTCGATCTAATCGACCAGCCCCCTCCCCTAAAAATTTCGGATCTTGTTCCTAGAACAGAAAAGAAAAGAATGATAACAGTTTTATTGAGAAAGAGTAGAAGTATTACATCGACCCAAATACTTTAGTTTATCGATTCTGAAAGGCAAAGTTGGCGTCGGTAAGATTTGAGCTCAAAATGCAGAGATCGTGAACAAATGGCGTAGAGCTAATAATTACGATGCGCTAACGAATCTGCCATCTCACCGCCTTTCAATTTACAGTAGATTAAAAATACGTAGTTTACTTTAAGTCATCTCATCTTGGCCAATCCAACCCCCTTTTTTAAAGGGGTCCTATGTCTTGTGTTGCTCGGGACCCTTCAGCTCCTGATACAGTAAAAGAAGTATGAAGTATGTCATGAAGTATGATGGCTTGTGTTGTTGGTATTTAAAATTCTGTGGAGATTATACCTTTCCAGACGAACACTTCCAGAGAAAAGGAAGAAGCTTGTATCTGATTACAGCTAATTAATTCCAGAGAGGAGAAAGAGGACGAAAGAGAAAAAAAACAAGAAAAAAAAGAAGAAAGGAAGGAAAAAAGAAGAAAAAGAGAGACAGAGAGAAAAATGAAGGAAGAAAAGAAAGAGATTCGGCTTTTGTGTACTAGACTGCTGCTTTATTTAACGTTCCTGAAGAGGTGAAGTGTTGAGTTGAACTCGGCGAGATTTGGGCCCAGAACGCTGAAAACCGGAGCGAATATCTCTAGGCAGACAAGCCGACAGTCTAACAATCTTGTCCCTTTGCAGCCTCCATAGATACGAAAAGCGGAATATTTACTGTTCCTTATCGAACTGGAATAGAATCACGGAGCAAATTCAATAAACGTCGCTTGTTGGGTTTCGATGGCAACAGATAAGTTAGACTTGAGTCTGTAGCATACAAAAACCTAGAAAATTTCTGTGTACAAATGTAAACTGGAAACTTTATGACCATATATGGTAAATTGCAATAAAACTGAAAATGTTTATTTACATATAATGAGTAAATAATAAATACTTATAAATGATAATGAAAATACAATAAGTTTATTAAATCATTATTTCATGATTTTCAAGCCTAAATATACATTATTGCTTGTTAATTAAAATTGAGTAAATAATAATAATTATTTCTAATAAACAAACAAGAATGAAAAAGATGATTTTATTTAATTCTTATAGCCTAAATATATTACACTATATTTTACACAGTAGCTTCTTAATTTTAATTATTTCATTAAAAAAATGTGCTTTTGGCGTTGTTTAATTAAAATTTATGAAAAACATTTCTTTTTCTTTTTCGAATCCGCTACTGCCTGGAGACTAATATATCTATTGGCTGCAGTCATCGAAAACGCGTAACAGCAGCAGCCTGAGAAATATACTCAACTTATCAGAAAAGAAATGTTATGCTAAATTGTGTCTTTTCCCTTCTGTCCACATTCATTCTATAAATATAGCCCTCGGCAACCTATAATCTCTCCTGTTACGAGGCTACAGTGACACGAAGAATATTCTTTTAACATTGCAAGTTATGCAATTATTTCGATCCATCCAGTTTTGTATTTTTTTCTACTACCTTTATATGGTTTGACCAGAGCTGGTAGAGCGGTCAAACTGTTCTTTTATGCAAGGTTTCCAAGAAGAATAAGATGAGAGACAGATGTTATCCAGAGGGTGGATTCCTTGGTTTCCGCTAAAAGCAACATTTCAGAAATAAATAATAATTTTTTTTTTTATGAAAACTCTCAGCTTATTTTGATGAGTATGATGGAAAGGGTCAGCTGCCCACAGCCAGCAGACTAAGGTGACACTTGTTTACTGGTCATGCTTCAGTTCATCATTGTGAACCTCAATCTAATCAAGGTTAACTTCGAATTCGGTATCGTCAGCCTCAATTTCGATTACGTTATCGTTAACCTCGTCATCGTCTACTTAAATGCCATAATGGCTGGATCAAATGCATTTATTTATTTTCATTTCATTTTATTTCATTTACTTATTTGTTTTCTATTGACAGACGGTGATAAAACGCCATGAAAAGGATGAAAAAGTGGTAGCAATTGCACGATCTTTTGGGATGAGTCGGACAATTGTATTGACGATTGTACATAATAAGGACAAGATTTTAGCACATGTCAAATCTGAAGCTCCAGGGATGAAGAACACTGTCATTAATATGAAAAGAGGCAAAATCTTTGAAGAAATGGAAAGTATTCTTTTTCTTTTGATTGTTAGGTTGGACGAAGAGGATTTCACAGATTTATTTGAAAAAGACAAGCAGCCCCTGACAAACGAGGGTTTGATAGATCTTCACGAGCAGTAAAGTAAAGAAGTGGAAGTCGAACCTGAGCCACGTCACTTTACCATTAAGAAAATGCAGCAAGCATTTGCATATATCAAAAAAGGTCTTTCTATGTTCGAAGCTCAACGCTTTTCCAAGATTATGGAGGCATGTCACGAAACTTTTGCTCCTTATAATGTAATCCTTGAGGAAAAAAAGAAGACAGTTCGAGGAACGTTCAACCGGCTTTTTTTAAGCGCATCGATGTTGGCGATCCAGATCCATCTACATCCGCGATGTAAACCATTAAATTATATGTACATATTGGTAAATTCAAAATAATTTACTTTGTTTTTTACTATTACAAAATAATAATAATTACTAAATTTGTTTTTTAAGCTTAAAAAATGCTTTTTATTTTACCATGTCTTATTGCAAACCGCATTCATAAATAAAGCGTCCACAAAGTACGGTGAACACCACCAGATTGTATTCGTAAATTTAGATTACATTTTTTCTTACTGTACTGCATTAAAAAATTAAAATGATTTGCTTGTAAGCTTAAAATAGGCTTTTATTAACCATGTATTATTGAAAATGCATTCATAAATAAAGTACAGAACTGGGAATGGTTATTATCGGTTTAGTCTAGAGGCAAGTAAATTCGGCCTAGCCTAGAGACAAGTTAATTCGACCTAAGTCGTGTCTCCTGAACCCAATCAACGACGTAGGATGAAGTATGCTTTTATATATATATAATATGATAGGCAAAAATAAATATCAACTTAATCTTTTATTCGTTATTCACATTTCTTAGAAACTCTGTTAACATTCTTTTACGAATATGTTGACAGAGTTAATAAATAAGAGAGTGGTGTTATTTATTTTCGTCTTCGACGTGTTGTATATGTATATATAAAAGAACACGCAATTTTACATTTAATATATATGTGTGTGTGCGTGTGTGAGTGTGTGTGTATGTATGTATGTATGTATGTATGTATGTATGTATATATATATATATATATACATACATACATACATGTGTGTGTGAGTGTGTGTGTATGTATGTATGTATGTATGTATGTATGTATGTATATATATATATATATATATATATATATACACGGTAATATGAAGAGTGACAACTTTTATTATGCAAAACTTGTAGTCCTTTACAAAATATTTAATGTTTACATACTTGTACAATTCTGTGACAAGTAATTACTGATGCCGACGTCTTTCATCGCAAAGAAGAAAACGTTCGTTCCACGGTACAATGACGATATTTAAGTTGACGATGGTCCAGCTTTAATTAGCTCACACCATTGACTCTGTACTTATAAAAGTTTTTCTAGTTGCTGACATTAATGTCAATTTTTTACAAAGTGATATTAATGGCCGATGTCTTATAGTAACTGATCTGGCTGGAAACAAACTGAAATATAGTTACTGATGAGTATATGCTAATGGATATATATTTGTGCTTCCGGTAGAAAAGGATAATTAAACTGTCAGGACAACAAAGACATTAACTTCAAACTGTGACGCAAGGTTGGCAAGTTCGAGTGTTGCGGTTGGTCGATTACGTCGACCCCAGTGCTCAGCTGGCCCTTATTTTATCGACCTTCAAAAACAAAGTCGACCTGGGTGGAATTTCAAATCAGAACGTAAATACGGACGAAATACCGGTGAGCATTTTTCTCCGGCATAATAACGACTTTACCTGCTCACCGCCTTCAAGGTAATTCAGATATTAATAGTTATTTAAATATTTAATCGTTAATTGCTTTAAATGTACAGTATTCACATTAGCTGCGACTAGGAAAAGTAATGTGGCTTTGTCAAAGATTTCGTGAACTTTTAAAGAGAAGATTCCATTTGTTTTACAGAAATATTAATATATTTTGAAGTTTTGTAGAAATGGCTAAAATTTGCATATAGCGTAAGAGTTGATTATCTACAAAGTCTCTAATACCTTCAGGCACCGAACAATGTGTGTGTGTGTGTGTGTGTGTGTGTGTGTGTGTGTGTGTGTGTTAATGCATACATATGTATACATACATATATATACAAACATACAAACACATGCGCAAACAGGCTCATACACACGCACATACACATACATATACATATATATGCCTATATATACGCATATACACACATACCTACACACATACACACACAAGTATACATATATGTAAATTTATATATATATGCATATACATATATACATACAAACACACACATACACATACACACACGTCTATATCAATAAAAGCGAAATTTTGGCTGTCCGTCCGCCTGTCTGTCCCAGACCCCTGCATCTGTCTACATTTGCTCTACATAAACATATAATACCTTTTTGGAATAAGGATGATCCCAGGATTGAAAATCTACCCTTCATTTCATTGTTGAACATCCAGCTTTGGGACCTGATTTAAAAGCATTTGGGTTGCTATTTCTAGCAAGTAAAGGTTGACTGATTCACGCCATTTTGGTTGACATTTGTCAGATGACGTCAGAGATGAAGGGGAGATAAATGACATTCGCTTCGTTAATATTACGTCGTGATAAGAACTTTGGAACGAATTAGCCAAAAGCTGGAATTCAACTTGAGTGACTGCATTACAGAATTAATTCTCATCCGTCCTTAACCTCTGATCAAACACCACCGGAGCATATAGTCATCATAGACGTTTTATATTCATGCTACTTACTATTTAGCTCTCTTTAGTTTTGGGCCGTACACCCAATTAGCCTTCCGCAGGAGCTAGCCTAAAAGTCTGCACGAAGTGTGGCTTTTAAGCTGGTGTATATATATATATATATAATATATATAT
>NC_068988.1:9500206-9500982 GCF_001194135.2 Octopus bimaculoides
ATATACGATGCTGGTGTGTTTACCGTAACTTAGCATTTCGGCAAAAGAGAACGATAAAATAAGTACTAGGCTTACAAAGAATAAGTCCTGGGGTCGATTTGCTCGACTAAAGGCGGTGCTCCAGTATTGCCGCAGTCAAAATGACCAAAACAAATAAAAGAATATAAATATGAGTGACTGTGTGGTAAGTAGCTTGCTTACCAACCACATGGCTCTGGGTACAGTCCCACTGCGTGGAACCTTGGGCAAATGTCTTCTACTATAGCTTTGGGCCGACCAAAGCCTTGTGAGTGGATTTGGTAGACGGAAACTGAAAGAGGCCCGTCGTATATATATATGTATATGCATATATATATATATGTGTGTGTGTGTGTGTTTGATGTTTGTGTTTGTCCCCCCCACCCCAACATCGCTTGACAAACGATGCTTGTGTGTTTATGTCCCCGTAACTTAGTGGTTCGGCAAAAGAGACCGATAGAATAAGTACTAGGCTTACGAAAGAATAAGTCCTGGGGTCGATTTTCTCGACTAAAGGCGGTGCTCCAGCATGGCCGTAGTGCAAAGGACCGAAACAAATAAAAAAACACAAATAATAGGCGTAGGAGTGGCTGTGTGGTAAGTAGCTTGCTTACCAACCACATGGTCCCGGGTTCAGTCCCACTGCGTGGCATCTTGGGCAAGTGTCTTCTACTATGGCTTCGGGCCGACCAAAGCCTTGTGAGTGGATTTGGTAGACGGAAACTGAAAGAAGCCCGTCGTATATATATATGTATATG
>NC_068988.1:9509174-9511382 GCF_001194135.2 Octopus bimaculoides
TATATATATATATAAATCAGATAGATAGATAGATAGATAGATAGATAGATAGATAGATAGATAGATAGATAGATAGATAGATAGATACTGCAACAGCTTCGGTTTCAAGGGCATACAGCTCTTCAATATCCTTCTAAAATGCCTGAGAGATCTGCATGGTGTGGATGTAAGTGTCTTACATCTCGTAAAACAACACTGGATCTCTTCCTGTTACGGGTTCCAGAAGAGCCTACCTCACGGCAGGAAACACAGACGAGGGCAGCAGCATCAAACACCCTCATTGACCAAATGTCAGGAGGTTCCAAATAATGGTGTAGCTCAGTCAGTGGTGGTGCTCCAGCATGACCACAGCTTTGCAGCTGAAACCTTTTTTAAAATATTTAAAATATTTATATGCATAAATATACATGTCTAAATTTATATATATGTATACGCGGGCGTGTTCATGCACGTGCATATTCATGAGTATATATATACACATGTGCCTATCCATATACACACAGATATAGATATGTGTATATATACATGCGTACTTACATTCACAAACACACTCATACGCATGTTGTGTGTAATGAACAAGGGAAAAATATTTAGTAAATAGTGTAGAATATAATTATATTTATACGACTTCGGCAATACACGCACACAACACCTCCACACACACACATATACACACATCTATAATGCAAAATATGCGTATGCGTGTGTGTGTGTGTGTGTGTGATATTAATGTATAATACATAATTTATTACAATATATAAAATTCAATGTTATACACACACACACACACGCATATGTATATAATACTATATCTTATATTAAACCAGAAATATATATATTTGTATGCATAAATGAGAAAGAGTAAGAGAGAGGGTGAGAAAGGAAAGTGAAAGTGAAAGTAGTCACGATGATAATATATATGCCATTAAACGAACACATTTCACAATGCACATGCGCAAACCTTTCTCTACCTTATTATCCACTCATATCTCAAGGTAACCATAATATAGTCATATACATAACACATAATTATACATTAAAACTGATTATATTATACACAGACTGTTGGAGAGGCACGTAATCCATTAGTATTAGGCCCTGGGGAAATCACGGGAGATTTTGACTTTGTATAATGTGTTGATAAACAGGCGTTCAGGTTCAATTCCCAGGTGATCCATTTCACTTCACTTATTCTTCGCATCTTGGAAAGCGATGGGGGTTTCGCGTTCAAGATACATAAAGCGAACGCCTTTTTCTTTTCTTTTTTGTAGTAATGAAAGCCATTTTGCTAAAACAATAATCTTTTGCGACAATACTTTAAGAATATATTTGATTCATTTATCGTGAGGAAAATATTGTCTTTTTTTTGTTTTCTTTTGTTTTTTCGTTCTCAGTAAATGTTTTTCTAATAGCTATTTATGCCAATGGCTCATTTCTGCCAAATTCATGATCATTTTACTTTATACCAAATATTTTAAATGATGAAGATTTTGTTCTTTACAAGACACTTTCGCAATAAAACCTCAACGTAAATTGGGTAGTTCCACATACATTAAAGGCAGCGACACTAAATGGTTCCAATTTTGCAACAAAGTCAGCACTTTGGAGGGGAGGGGGAAGTCGACTACATCGGCGCCAGTGTTCAATTGGTCCTTATTTTTTCTACCCCGAAAGGCCTCGGTGATATTTGAACACAGAACGTACAATGCACGAAGAAATGCCGCTAGGCATTTGCGTCTCTGCCCGCTCGAAACCCTGGGCTGCAACGCTAAATGAAATCAATGTTCAACACATTTTTGCTTTTCTATTTTGTAATGGTGTAAATCTTTAACCTAGTTGTGTTCTTATTTTTTTGGTGTTGTTGTTGTTGTTGTTGTGTGTGTGTGTGTGTGTGTGTGTGTGTTATTTTGTGTGAGTGTCTTTGTTTTCCTATTGTGTTTGTTCCTAGCCACCGAAAGACAATCGTGAATTGGCGGTTCGACAAAAGATATCGACAGAACAAGTACCGTGCTTAAAAATAAACAGAGGGATTGATTTGTCTTCGATTAATCCCTTCGAGGTGACGCCCCAGCTTGACCGCAGTTCAATGGCTGAAACAGGCAAAAGATAAAAGAAATATTGAAAAAAAAAGCCATTTTTATAAGCTAAAAAATACCAATAATATAATCAGGAATAATATGAAGACGTGTGATATCGATTTTTCTGTAT
>NC_068988.1:9511971-9512467 GCF_001194135.2 Octopus bimaculoides
ACACACACACACACACACACACACACACACACACACACACACACACACAAACACACACACAAACACACACACACACACACATATTACTTGTGCATGTTAAAAGTGTTTTGTCTCAATACGTACTGTACGACAGATTGTATCTATGTACCTACCACTCTGTCTGCCTGTCTGTCTGTCTGCTTGTCCGCCTGTCTGTATGCGATGGGTAAATTGTCGCCATTTATTTTAATTTCGCGCATTGTTTGTTTTTGATTTTGACGACTACACAGTATAGTAGGATCAGTTGGGCACCGTCAGTGAGAACAACAGCACTATGACACATTTCACTCTACCAGAAATTTGGAAACTACCTAATGTACTGCTTGGCATTCGCGCCGGAAGTTCCAATACGAACATTTCAGAGTGTTTGGGTACGAATCTGAGGACAATGCAATCTGAGGACAAGAACTGAGAGTGATAAAAATCAAACGTCCAGTCAACATCATGGTGTTTGGAG
>NC_068988.1:9512567-9513466 GCF_001194135.2 Octopus bimaculoides
TTTGGAGTGATCACTAGTGATGGCGACGTTATGCCTCCATTCATATTCCCACATGGCTTCACACTCAACACGGAAGCCTACATCAAGTGCCTGGAGGAGTTAGTGCTACCCTGGGTCAAGACAGTGGGTGCTGGAAGACTCTGTGTCTTGCAACAGGACTCTGCACCATGCCACACAAGTAGGAGAACCCAGTCATGGCTGTCAGACAATTTCTGCGACCACAACACCCCTAACATCTGACCACTTGATTATTGTGTGTGGGGTGCAGTTGAGCGAGAGACCAACAAAACTCTTTGTAACACTAAAGATGAACTGAAGGCAAAGATTATGGCAGCATTCACCAACTTAAACAAAGAGACTGTCCAGAAGAGTTGCAGGAGATTCTGAAGTCGTCTGGAGGCCATGGTTGAAGTCAATGGCGATCCTATTAAATAAATTTACTCTTTAGGGCTTAGAAAATCTGAAGGACCGTTGCAGTGTGTGAATCTGAGAGGGGAATATGTTGAATAAGATTATGATTAAATGTTCCACCCGAATATATTTTTACCCAAACCAGGAATTTTTCAACACCCCCATCGTGTATGTGTGTGTATGTGTGTGTGTTTATGTGTGTGCCTGCGTGCGTGTGTCGTTTTCATGGTATTCGATATCTCGCGCAGGCAATAACATTATATAACTCATACATCACCTCTCCCTTCCCCTCCCCTCTTTCACGCACTACTTAAATTACCCATTTCAATTATCTTTCACACACACACACACATATATACACACATACATATAAATATATAAACATATGTACATCTACCTGTATATAAACATGTTTACAAGTACACACACATATCTATATGTAAATATATATATATATATATATATATATATATATATATATATATATA
>NC_068988.1:9514189-9516495 GCF_001194135.2 Octopus bimaculoides
CGTACATACACACGTACACACATTCGCACACACACGTACGCACACAAAGATATACAATCGAAATGGGAGTTTTTCGCATACGGCTCCAATTGCAAACTTACCCACAAAGATATTTGAACTCTCTCTCTCTCTCTCCTTCTCTCTCTCTCCCCCCCTCTCTCTCTCTCTCTCTCTCTCTCTATCTATCTATGTCTGTTTGTCTCTATTTCTGTCTCTCTCTCTCAATCTTTATCTATGTCTTTTTGTCTCTGTCTGTCTCTCTCTGTCTCTCTCTCTGTCTCTCTCTGTCTCTCTCTCTGTCTTTGTCTCTCTCTCTGTATTTCTGTCTCTCTCTCTCTGTCTGTATCTCTCTCTCTCTCTCACACACACACACATATAGATATGTTACATAACCATGACAACCGTACATTCTAACATTCCATTTGTATGTAAATGCTTCAAAAAGAAGAAGGAAAACAGAGAGAGAGAAAAAGAGCGAGGAAGCAAAAGCTAAGGAAGAACCATTTTTAATTAGCGAAACATCGTTTTAAGAGCGTGGAAACATGAAGCTTTATAAGCGCTAATCACTTCCAGAAGAACATTAGAATTTGATCTGGTGCACACTACTGTCATGACGAGGTCTGCACCTATAATGAATTGGTGTGTTAAAAATAGCAGTAAAGTCTCTTTCAGAGTATGAATCCGGAGAAGGTTATCACAGAAAATGTCAGGGAATGTGTCACAGGAAAAACAAGTAACGGTTAATTATGTCATTGGAAAAGACTCGCTGGAGATAAGTGACAGGTAAAATAAAAGTCATGGTTAAAAGTAAAAGAAATTTATTCATTAAAGTGTAATAGGTGAAAGTCACAAAAGAATAATAGTAATTTCGAATTTTGGCACAAGCCCAGTAATTTCGGGGAGGGAGGGTAAATCGATCAGATCGATCCCAGTGCTCAGCTGGTACTTGTTTTATCGACCCCATGAAAAGATAAAATGCAATGTTGACCTCGGAGAAATTTGAACTCAGGGTGTAAAGACGGACGAATGCAGCTGAGTATTTTGCTTACGATGTGCTAACAATTCTGGCAGCTCACTGCTTTGAGTTTCAATATAATACTTGTTGTATAGTGAAACTGTAAACTGTATACCCCACCAGGTAAAAAATGGTAGGAGCACGTTAATTTCACGAGCAGGCTGTTCCGTTGATCGGATCAACTGGAACCCTCGACGTCGTAACCGACGGAGTGCCAACAACAACAACAACATAACCAAGCAGAGCGTAGTATTTTGCCGTTGGAATGAATTTAAATCTTGGTGCAGATTACAAAGTTACACAGGATCAACAAGTCCAGAAACCTTAGCAGTTATTTAACAAAACGGCATTACTCAACGCATTAATGATCTTATCTGAGTTCTGACATCTATTCGACCGAGCTATATGCAATGCACTTGTTATACAGGAGAAATATAGATTATTTTCCAGGTATATAGTGAAATATATACTCGCACTATACATACATACATACATACGTACATACATAATCGCGTGCAAACACACACACACACACACACACACACACACACACACACACACACATATATATATACCTAGTGTGTGTGTTCTGTGTATTTGCGCATGTGAGTATGTATTCGGTTTAACTGTTTTGATGGATGAATTTGTGAACAAGTGACAAGATGATTAGCATGGTAAGTGGCAATATATGAAGCAGTTAAACCAGATGTAACCAACGGTAGCTAGTGCATTAGTTCTAAGCAACCAGCAAAGGAAGTGATACGGACACGCACGCACACACACAGGCACACACACACACACAAACGTACAGTTATTGCGTTACAAACTGCAGTTTATTTCGATCATACTAACTTGTCAAGACTGAAATATACCGCAGTTCGTGACGAAATTATTTAGCGAATAAATATTAATGCTCAACGTTTTAACGTCTTAAATTCTCAAGTCCTTGTCTTAATAACTGTTAACTAATAATGCTACTAACCCTTCATCTCTCTCTCTCCCTCTCTCTTTCTCACTTACTCTCACTCTTTGTCTGTCCGTCTGCCTGTCTGTATGTCCGTCTGTCTGTCTGTCTGTCTCTCTCTCTCTCTCTCTCTCCACACACACACGCACATATGTATGCACTAGCTTAAAAGCCGCTCGATAGGGCTTTGGTCGGCAGGGGGCTATAATAGAAGACCCTTGCCCAAGGTATCACGCAGTTGGACTGAACCCGGAACCATGTGGTTGGGAAGCAAGCTTCTTACCAGACAGCCACTCCTGTATTTATACATATATATATATATATATA